>NC_081822.1:19822500-20122500 GCF_030704535.1 Vitis vinifera | reverse complement strand
GAATGCATGTGGAGGCCACTTTGCCTGTTAGAAAATAGCCATGAAGGTGTTGCAATCAGGGCTTTGTTGGCCATCACTTTTCAAAGATGCCCACACCATGTGTAGGAGCTGTGATAGATGCCAAAGGCTCGGGAAGCTTATAAGAAGAAATCAAATGCCTATGAACCCCATTCTAATAGTTAATCTCTTTGATGTTTGGGGCATTGACTTCATGGGACCTTTCCCAATGTCTTTTGGTAACTCTTATATCTTGGTGGGGGTGGACTATGTTTCTAAATGGGTTAAGGCAATCCCCTGTAAACACAATGATCACAGGGTGGTTCTCAAGTTTCTCAAAGAGAACATCTTCTCAAGATTTGGGGTGCCCAAGGCCATAATTAATGATGGAGGTACTCATTTTTGCAACAAACCTTTTGAAACCCTATTAGCCAAGTATGGAGTGAATGATAAGGTAGCTACACCTTATCATCCTCAGACTTCCGGGCAAGTTGAGCAAGCAAACAAGGGAATCAAGAACATATTGATGAAGGTGGTGATCATGAGCAGAAGATATTGGTCTATTAAGCTTCATGATTCACTGTGGGCATATAAAACAGCTTACAAGACTATTCTTGGCATGTCTCCCTATCGACTAGTCTATGGCAAAGCATGCCATCTCCCTGTGGAAGTTGAATATAAGGCTTGGTGGGCAATCAAGAGGTTAAACATGGACTTGATCAGAGCCAGGGCAAAGAGGTGCTTAGACCTTAATGAGATGGAGGAATTAAGAAATGATGCTTACATCAATTCCAAAGTTTCAAAACAGAGGATGAAGAGGTGGCATGATCAATTAATCTCCAATAAAGAATTCCGAAAAGGACAAAGAGTCTTACTCTATGATTCAAGGCTCCATATCTTTCCTGGGAAGCTCAAGTCAAGGTGGATAGGTCCTTTCATTATTCACCAAGTGCATCTCAATGGAGTGGTGGAATTACTGAATTCCAATAGCATAGACACTTTTAAAGTCAATGGTCATCGTCTCAAGCCACTCATTGAGCCATTCAAGCAAGAAAATGAGGAAATCAACCTCCTTGAGCCACAAAAAGCCTAATAAAAAAATGATTAGATGGACTTGGTTTCACGAAAGTCAATATTTTTTGTTTAATTGTGTTAATTTATAAGCTTTATAAAATGTTTTGATTTTAATTTTGGTCTTAAATTGTGTTATTTATATCTAACTTAATCTTTTTGAATGATCTAATTTAGGAAGAATTGCAAAGAAATTGAAGGAAGGTCTCTGGAAATCAAGAGGAGCTCAAAAGCAAGGAAAAATCCATGGTCTGCAAAATTTCGCAGCCCAAAAGGGGCCCCTGCGAAATCCCCCCTTGGCTGCGAAATAATTTCGCAGCCCCAAGTAGTCGCTACGAAATCAGACCTCCGCTGCGAAAACGCCCCTTGGCTGCGAAATGATTTCGCAGCCCCATGCACCCCCTCTGCGAAAATTTTCACAGCTGCGAAACACCCCTTTGGCACACGAGTGCCATTTCGCAGCCTTTAACCCCATTTCGCAGTTACGAAATGCTCTGCGAAATCCTCAAAACTTAAAAACTCCAATTTTCACAGCCACACCCCCATTTCGCAAGTGGTTTCGCAGTTGTGAAACCACCCCTTGGCACACGAGTGCCATTTTGTAGCTGCGAAATGGGCTGCGAAAATGCCCATCCGCTGCGAAATCCACCCTTTGCTGCGAAATCGACCATCTATTGCGAAAATAAAAAATTGTCCCTTGGCATCCTTTTTAAACGTTATAAATTCGATATTTCATTTTTAACCGGTCATTTGAACTTCAAATAGGTGCCAAAGAGGAGCCAAACCAGAGCAACCTTCCGTCTGACCCCCATCTGAGCCAAGCCACGCGCACACCTCCAACCACTTTCTTTGAGACAGCCATGGCCAAAACCCGAGGAGCTAAGTCATCGTCCCCATCAACTAGCCTAAGAATCCTAAGAGAGATCCTTGTCCAAGGTGCCATACCCGAGCCTCCACGGCCACTGGTCGTCCCACCTCCGGTTGAGGACGCACCCATGAGTCCTCCTTCGAGGCACTATGAGATGAGGAATCCACCTACCATGCCCGAGGCGAGTTCTTCCCGAGCCAAAAAGTCAGGTAACCATCCCCCAAAGAAGAAAGTCAGGGTATCAGCACAAATTGACTTATCAGAGCCGTCTTCAAAGCCTCCATCAGAGCCTCAGCCGTCTCAGCCACCAGCCACAGAGTCTCAGATTCCCTCAGGCATGACTCCTGAGGTGGTTATCAGATGTCCCATGGTCACTCAGCCACCCATTGAGGGTAATTTGGATTGCAAGGCTAGGCCATTCCACTTCGAGCTCTACTTGGACACAGCTACTTTCAAACTTCAACCCGAGCTCAGGGATTCCTTCCATCTGCTATAGAGGTACCATATGGAGCACTTGATGACTCCCAGGGATTTTTTCTATCCCCGTGTAGCATTGGACTTCTATTAGTCCATGACCACACACCAGGTCCGGGATCCTACTATCATCCACTTTACCATAGACGGATGCCATGGTATTCTAAAAGTCAGACACATAGCAGAGGCACTCCGTATTCCTTATGAGCCAGCACGTCCAGAGGATTATCGAGTCTAGACTCATCCTTCACAGAGCGACATAGTTCATATTCTGTCCAAAGGGGCCTCATCACGCCAGTATCTGTTGAGGAAGGAGCTTCTTCCCAGCATGATCTTCATTGATGCACTCCTGCACCATAACATCTTTCCACTTCAGCATTGGGTGCAGAGGAGAGGAGTTTTGCTAGAGGCATTGTTCAGGATATTTGAGGGATTCTTCTTTGGCCCTCATCATCTCATTATGGTCGTTCTTTTGTACTTTGAAGAGAAGGTCCATAGGAAGAAGCCGCTCAGGGTGGATGCTATTCCACTTCTCTTCCCCAAATTGTTATGCCAGATTTTGGAGCACTTAGGATACCCAGCAGAGCCTCAGCTTGAGCGCAAATGCATTTGTCGAGAAATATTCACTCTCTACAAATGGACGAGTATGACAGCCTATGGTGCAGACCAGGGAGCCCCAACTGGACCAGAGCATCCAGAGATTCCATATCTAGAGCAGCCAGAGGAGCCACAGCTGGTTGAGATACCAGTTGACATTACAACACCTGCCCCTGCAGTGGCCTCTATAGAGCCTATACCTGAGGTTGCACCCTCTACTCTTAGGCCACACAATAGACTCTTCCTGTTATTCCACCCATATTAGAGCCATCTCCTTCATCTGAGCCTAGGATTGCTATATCCATTTCTGAGTATAGAGGCCTATGTCACACTTTCCAAGCATTGGCCACTTCTCAGAGCATCCTCACTCAGCAGATGACAGCTCTTCGTGCTCATCAAGAGCAGATTATCGCCACTCAGACCCAACATACTGCCATCCTGAGGTAGATTCAACACCATCTGGATATTCTATCGACTCCTGAGCACCCCATTCCTATCTTATCAGAGCCCATAGAGCCATCTCAGGCCCCTCCTCCCATAGAGCAAACTATGTCCTCTGAGGAGCCGACTACAGGAAACGCAGAGGCATCCACCTCAAGCATTCCGACCTCTGCAACTAAGCCATCATCTTCACATCATCCTCCTGCCACTATCTGATCATTTGCATAGTTTCCTTTATATATTTCCTTTATGTATTTCTTTTATGTATTCCCTTACTATAGTAGTACTTGTAATCCCATGCTTTTGATAGTTTATATATTGGGATTAGTTGTATTACTTGTTCTCTTTTATATTGTGCTTTCATGAAGTAATACAAATCTATCAATTTTTTAGCACTCTTAGCATTATTTTATTTTATTTCCTCTACTCATATCTTTTATTATTTTTTAAACATGTGGTTTCTCCTATTCTACTTGAACTTCATATCATTCAGGAGGTACCACTTCCTTCCTATAATCTCAATCGCTCATGCCACATTGAGGACAATGTTCAGCTTGGTTGAGGGGAGAGTTGAGGAAGGAAGTTTTTGTTATTAATGCTAAGTTATTTTGGTAATTTAGTTGATTTTTACTTAATTTTAAAATTTTTTTAAAAGTTTTTATTCTCTACTCTCCATGGTTATTAAGGAAAATTTCTCAAAATGAAATGAGAGAAATTGAATTTTTGTTTTTCACTTGACTTAGAGTTTTTATTCTGCTTACTAAAGTTGATGAATTGTTGAAACTTCTATTGAATTCAAGCTTAGTTCTTCCACTTTAAGCTATTCACACACTGTGCACAATAGGTTCCGATTATAAGATGAAAAACTATTTCCCTCTTGACTTAGGAAAATTTAGACTTGGTATCCTTGACCTCATTTTAATAGTGTTGGGACACCTTATAAAAGGCCAATGAGCCTTTGAAAAATAAATAAAGAAGGAAAGATGTTTGCTTGCCTTGAAACCCGAGCAAGGTCTGAGGGGTATATGGTGAAAATCTTTGAAACCTGGTGCCCTTAACCTTAATTGGTTAGGAGTCACCGACCTCAATGCTCGTTACAAGGGTGAATAGGGGGAGTTTAACATACTGTAGGTGCTTGGGTATTAAATTCATTCTCAAAAGTCCAGGGTAAAATCCGTGGAGTTAGTGGTTGAAAGATCCTTAAAGCTTGATGTCCTAAACCTTAATTGGTTGGGAGTCATCGATGGACCCCTGTTACATGGACAATTTAGAAAAGAATGCATTTAAGACATAAAAAAATTGTGAAACAAAAGGGTGTGTTCTTAGCCTATTGAATTTGGTCAGTTTGCTAAGTGTTGAAAAAGAATTAGGTTGGGGAGAGAGATTAGTTCAGCATACTATATTCGGAAACTATCAACTAACACTTAGATTTTTGTGGAAGAATAAGGTTTGGTCCTTTGGAAGTGGAAATGATTTTAAAGCTTCAATTTGCATAATGTCTTCTCTTTATGAATTGTGATTAGGCAAAGTATTTGATAACTCTTGTTGAAATTTGAGTTTATATTTCTTAATGTTCCATGTGAGAGTTTGATCATCAAACTCCTATGCCAAATAGGGATATCTTTCATATTCCTTATCCTTAAACTTTCCTTTTCAAACTAAATGGTTTCCTTCTCTTAGGGAGGAGAGCCTGGAGAACCAATTTAGGTATCATTCTTCTTCTCTATGGGAAGGAAAGACTAGAGAACCACCTAACCCTAATAAAGGAAAATCCCTAAAAGAATTTGAAATCCAAAATGACAACAACCAATTCCTTAAATAAATAAAAATGGAAATAAAACTCATGAAAATTTATTTTTTTAAGAAAATCCAAAAATTGCCTTTTAATTTTTTTTATTTGAAACAATATCTTGCTAAGTCATCTTAATCATGAAATATTTATCATATATTTTTCCAAAAATAATTTATTTCTTTAAATTGGAATCTGGTGCTAAATGAGAAAGTTCTATTTTATAAAGACTTGGAAAAATAAAACTTCTTCCTTAAAATAAATCGATTCTTAGAGATCTAAAATCTAAAAAGATTTATTTTGGAAAAAAAAAATCTAAGAGTTTAATTTTGAAAAGGAAGTGGGTTCCTTATTTCTTTCCAACTTGTCTTTTCCTAAAATAAAATTTTCCTAACACCTAATTTGAGCCAACACCCATAGTAATGTTTTGAATAATACTAGTCAACTCCAACATGTGACACTACAAATTTTTTTAATTTTTAGTATTTGATTTCATTTCAGAGGAAAGAAGGCAAATTGAAAATCAGTAAATTCAATTCTGCATATAAACAGAAGGAAAAAGAAAAGATTAAACCATATTAAACATTCTAAAAAGAATTATTTATCTTTTATAAGCAAATTTTCAAGCTTCTCAAATCAAATTTGATATATGAGCCATCATACATAATATATACAAAGTATTTTAGAGAAACAGAAAAAGAAAAAGAAGAGAAAGATAAGATTAAATTAAACCATTATCCACATTCTTAATTGTCATCTTTCACAATCATTATCAACTTCATCTCACTTTTGCCTCTTTATTAAGCAAAGCTTGATCAACTCTCTTTAATATGGAACATTCAATTGGTTGTTGCATTCCTTTCATTCATTAGCCTAAATATTTGGCTCTAACTAAGGGTTCAAACCACTGCCTCTACTTCTATTCTCACATGCCAAAGAAAGTGATGGTTGGCCATAACCTAGAATCATGCAATTAATATATTGTTGGCCACAAGAACTTTAGTTTGGTCATTATGTTATTAATAGAAGTTGATTTTCTTCTTAGCTTTTTTATATTTTGGGTGAATGTTTAGAATGGTGCTTTGTTTTTCATTTCAATATGAGATTTTTTTAGGGTGGAGGATGATATAAATTTGACTATAATAAAGTTCAAACAATTCTCTTTTTAAATATTCAGAGATTAAGGAGTTGACACCATACAAACCTAATCAATCCAGGACACATAGTTAAGGGGCTTTGAAAATTATTAAATATTGGGATTGAGCCCTATAAAGCATGAGATTATGTAACAAATAAAGATTCATTTATAAATTTATTTATTTATATTTCTTGGTTTCTCTTTATTATCCCATTTGCATTAATTGGTTATTTCATCATACAAACCCCACATCACTTGCATTGTATATGACTTGGGTGCATTAAGAGTTGCGTAGAAGATTCAATTCATGGGTTCCTTATAGAGTGATGAGTTGCTCAAAATATGTTCATGAATTTGGTGAATCCATATGAGATTATAGTGTATTACCTCCGAATTGGAAGGATAACTTTTCTTGCCCATGGGGATGGTTTTCCAATGGCAAGTGCACTAGTGCATGTGATGCGCACTAAATTGAACCTATGGTGAATCATGATGTAAGGTTATCAATTGTCATGATTCACTAAGCTACTATACTACATGGATTCCCAACCTTGAGAGGGTATTAAGCTTTTGCCAAAGTCAATAGGAGGCTTTAAGCAATGGGTGAGACCTTAAAGTGATCATTATCCTTATGGATTGGGCCACTGTTGATGGAGGCTGGTGGCAATAGGTACTCTCAATGAAGGTTCCATGATATCTCATGGATTGAAACAATGTATCTTCTTAGGTGATCTAAATAATATGTGATCTAGAAGACTATTGTCATACCATTTCCTTTAGTGAAAATTTGACATATACTTCTTGGAGCTAGACTATGACAATTGATCACATAATAAGAGGGATCAATAACTTAAGGATTGGAAAGGTAATCTTGATAAGTGATAGCACTACCTTGTTAGATTATGGATACCAGTTCATGGGGAGTCTTCATGCATTAGATGGTAGGTCATGGACCCAAGTTTCATCTTATTGTTATTTACATAAGGTATTGGAGTATAACTGATGCTCTTTAGTGGAATATTGAATCAACTTTAGATTTGAATTTTAAGGGAGTCAATACTCTTATGAGTCCCAATAGTCTTCTCTTTGAGTTCATAACCATTATGACATGGTTTATGAGGGTTGGATTGGATCTAGGTTCACTCTTATACATAAGGGTGTTTTGGCAATTACGTAGGATTTCATAGGGATAGTGAGCAAGTTCTCTGGAGTGAGCTAATTGGCCCTTTATGGTTAATTAATCAATTAGGAATTGTCTTAGGTTAGATTAAGTAACCTAAGCCTTGGTGGGTTTAAGTCACTTAAGCCTAATAGGGGAACCCTATAAATACACCCTTAAGGGTTAAGGTTTCCATCACTTTTAAGAGACAGTTGTCTTCCACCTTTAGAAAGAAAGAGCCTAGGACTCCTTCTTTCAAAAGCCCACATTTAGGAGTGCTAAGATCATGGTTTAAGTATCGGGCGAGAGATCTTGGGCATACGAACCTCTGGATCCTTTGTTCTTCATCTTCACCAAGAAAAATTGATTATGGAACATTCAAATAAGAGGTAAAGTTTTTCTAATGTCTTTTCTCTAAATCTTATATTTGTAAAAATGTTATTTTTGCTTCCATTGCATAGTATCTAGAGGCCTAAGGTAGTTTGCATGCACCTATACTATCCAAGGTATGGAAATAGAAAGATCCAAGGTTCCCAACAACAAGTATCAAATCCCTAGGATAGGATTTTGCATGTTAGATCTACTTTAGGGTGTGCTAACTTTATTTTATAAGGCTAGTTTTTCATCCCATGGCCCAAGGGATGAATGTATATGGGTTTTCTATATAATATGATGGTTATAACTATGATTGGATTGTTTGTTTTTCCTATAATGGGTTGTAAGCTTTGTGTTTAAGAGAATGGGATCTTTTTTATTGTAAAAATCTCTCTTTTATTAAATTGGTTGTCAACTCCATTAATGGAGTATAGAATTTTTGTGATATAAAAGATTTGGGTTTTACCAATTTTATTGTTAGGATTAAGCCCCTAAAAGAAAGACATGATTGTCTCCTTACTATCCTTTTGGTGTATTGACATTGATTTGAGTATTTAGCTCATATTTCTTACATTGTACATGACTTGGGTGCATTAGTAGTTGCACAAAGGATACAAGTCATGAGTTCCTTGTAAGTAGATAAGTGATCCACAATCAATTCATGGATTTGGGCAATCTGGTTTATACCAATCTCATAACCTATAGAGAGCAAGAAAGCAATCCAGAATGCCACTCTTGGGCCATCATGACTCCCACACTGACAAATTAAGTTTTTGGTGGAGAAAACGGTTGAAAAACAAAGTTTCAGCAACCTCAAGTGCATAGAAAAGGGATGCAATACTTAAGTGTTGAGATTAGCGTTCAAACAGCTCGGGCACTCGAGCGAACACTTATAATGCTCGAGCGGTGCAAGCACTCAAGTGATGCTTCCAATGGTGTTAAATTGCTTCTAACATCCTAAAAAATCTTTGGGCACTAAAGCACAAGTGATGAAAGATGTGTATGAAAGAAGGATAACAACATAAAAATCACAATTTGAGATTTTTGGAATATAATAGGATTCTTTTGTAATTATTCTTTTTAACCCTATTTTCAGTTGCATGTATAATTTTGGTAAACTTGGATTTTTTTTGTCCAAATGAGTTATCAATTTTACTCAACATGATCCCTGAGACCATGGGAAGAAGTTTGTTTTATTTTAATATTTATTTTATGCTTTAATTTTTATTTAGCTTGTGTTAAATAAATAGTAAATTGGAAATGTAATTTTGGATTTTTCTTAAGGAAAATAAATTTTCATAGTAAGTTTTCTCCAATGTTATTTTTCTTTTAACTGGCTGTTGTCAAAAGATATTGCTATTTCTTTTAAGATTATCCACTTAGTTGTATAAGTGGTTCTCTAGGCTCTCCCCCCTGAAAAAAGAAGAAAACCATTTTATATATGGATAATCCAAGGATAAAGGAATAAGAGAGCAATTCTTTTAGCATAGGAGTTCTCCTAGTTTAAGAAGTAAATAAAAGATTTGAAAAATCTCATGATAGATATTTTATTTTAAGAATGGTTACTAGAATTACTAAAAGTCTCTCTTTTCAAAAGATTAAGTGGGAAATGGCCTTAGGAAAGCCCACAGCCTCCATTGTCGAGTCTATCTTGATTGAGGTTCATCACTACCGCACCCATAGGTTAGGCCCTAATAATCAAAGGATATGGACTCTTCTTTAGGACGAGACTAGACATGTCTGTAATGGAAGCAATCACCCCATTGGTGGGGTTTCTTACTTAGTGACATTCATAGTTCAAGGACAATGGTTATACACTTAACATGTGATATGGAGTGGTTGAATCACCCACCAAAGTCCCACTTGCATAGTCCATGGACTAAATAAAAGGGTATGTTGATTTTACCTTTAAATACCTTTATGGTTAAGGTAGAGAGATTAATTTGAGAGGATTTCTAACTAGTAATAAGGTCATGACCTACCCACAATTAGCTTGATTCTTATGATACTAGGATACCTTGTAAAAGAACATGTAGTTTGAGAGCACTACATTTTTGCTAAATTAATTACCAACTTGTTGTATATGCTCAATTAATTAATGCATGTTTTATTTTTGTTATAGATATCATGTCTTGTAATTTGATTAATCTCATTCACACTACTAATAAGTTGATCAAACCAAGCTATGTGCAGTGGAAAAGAAATCTAGACATAGTACTCATTTCAAATGAGCTAAAGTAGATAACTTAGGAAATTGCTCTTTTTACTCCTAATGAACACTCAACTCAAGAGGAGAAGGACAATTATCATAGTTGGTAAAGAGTGGATTAGAAAACCAATTGTATCTTACTTGGGTCTTTGAATAATGTGTTCCAACATCAACACGTGCCCATACCAACAGCTTATGATATTCTTATTAGTCTCCATGAGATGTTTGGTGGCAAGGGTAAGCTAGCTAGGCAAGTTGGTCTTAAGGTTATTATGGATACTAAGATATCATAAGAAACTCTTGTTAGAGGTCATATGATTCATATGATCAGACTCTTTAATGAGATGAAAATCCTTGGAATTGAGATCAATGAGGAAACCTAGGTTGACATGGTTTTGGAGACCTTACTGGATTCTTTCAAGTAGTTCAGGCTCAACTATAACTTGAATAAGATGGTAATGAGCTTAACCAAATTGATGAGGGAGCTCTTTATGGTTGAAGGGGTTCTCAAGGATCGGAGAGGTATTCATGTGATAGTAAATTCCTCAAATTCTTTTAGCCAAAAGAAAAATAACATTATAGAGTTTACCAAGCAAAAGAGAAAGTTCAAGGGCAAGGGAAAGATGAAGAAGAGCAAGGTTCTGCTCAAGTGTTTCCTTTGTGGTTTAAAAGGCCACTAAAAGAAGGAATACCCCAACGTGGTCCTACTTACATAGTCAAAGAGCTAAACTTTAAGGTATGTTGATCTTACCTAAGGTGTCTTCTACAATTAAGGCATGGAGATCAATCTGAAAGGGTCTCTAACTAGTAATAAGGTCATGACTTGCCCCATGTACTCTTGATTCTTATGATACTAAGATACCGTGTAAAATGATATATAGTCCTAAGAACTCTACAATTTTTCTAAAATTTTGTTTGTCTTGAATGCTTAATTATATTATATGCATGGTTATTTTCTTTGTTATAGATATCATGTTTTTTTTTTCTTTGTCACTCTTTTTTTCACAATGGACCAAGCCTAACTAATCTTTTGGACCAAACAATATAATATAAATATAGTAACTTATTGCAAAGAAGATTTTTTTTAGTAGAGATAGTTATTCCCTATGAACTAACTTAGTAGAAAGAACGAGTGGTATATGAAAGGTTGCATAAGATGGATTAGAAACCCAAGTGTCTCATACTCGGGTCTTTGGATAATGTGTTGTAACAGTAACACGTGTCTATTACCACTGACTTTCATATTCTCTTTTTATTCTACAAAGGACATTTATAGAATAAGGGTAGGTCAACTTAGACAAGTTACTTTTATGACTATTATGAACACCAAGTTTTATATGATTTTAGAGACTTTACTAGATTCCTTCGAGATGGCTAAGAGGATTCTCTAATATATAAAGGTGTTCACATGAGAATCAAGGGTTCTTCGAGTTCTTCTACTAAGAAGAAGAACAACAACACCAAATAAGGAAAGTTTAAGAAAGGGAATAAGAGAGCAAGCTTAAGGGCAGGTAATTCTTTTGTGACCTTTTAAGATATTGGAAAATGAATGCTCAATTTACCAAAAAAAAAAGGAAAAGTATTAAATCATGCATCCTCAAAGCTATCATAAAGTATGATTGAATTCATCATTCGTTGCTTCTCTACAATTCTAAAACATTATCTTCATAGGGAAGACCATATGGGATTTTTAGCTCAAAGCCCATGGTGGGTATGACATCATCATATTCTCATTGTTAACTATATAGTGGTGGATTTCATCAATTATATTGGATAGATTCCAAGCCCACTGTTTGCCTTTTTTTATAAGGCTTTCAGTTAGGGAGAACGTTATATGATGGGATTGTACTTACCTTAGCTTTAGTTGCAAGGTTAGCTATGCAAGCTAGTAGGAGATAATAATTCTTCTATGTGTTACTCCATTATCACTTTACCAAGTAATGAGATATATGTACCTAGTAAATAGGAAATTCGATGCCTTAAATAAATTCATTAAATTTAAGGCAGAACTAGATAACTTATTGGGTAAACATATTAGGCACTTGAATTAGATTGAGGTGGTGTGCGAAGTTTGTTTCTTTCCTTAGGAGTTCAAAATTATATCCTTGTTATGTGTGTTTGGATTGAGCCCTAGAAAGCATGACATGATATAATAAATTGAGATTCATTTATTTATCTATGTTTCTTGGTTTCCTTTTTATTATCTCATATGCATTAATTGGTTATTTGAGCATGCATGCTCACATCATTTGCATTGTATATGACTTAGTGTATTAGGACTTGCATAAAAGATCCAAAGCATGGGTTCCTTATAGAGTGATGAGTAGTTTACAATCGATTCACAGATTTAGGCAATCCATTTGAGACTATAGTGTACCACCCTCCTAATTAGAGGGATGATTTGTCTTAATCATCAAGATGGTTTTCCGAGGGTGAGTACACTAGTGTATGGGATAAACATTGGATAGAACCTATAATAAATCCTGACATAAGGCTATTAGTTGTCGTAATTTACCAAGCTACTATATTGTATGGACTCTCAACCTTGAAAGGGTATTGAGTTTGTGTTAAAATCAACAACAAGCTTTAACCTATGGGTGAGACCTTAAAATGGTCATATATCCCTATGGATTTGGTCATTGTTGATGGAGGTTAGTGGCAACAGTCTCAATAGGGGCACCATGATATCTTATGGTATTAAGACAATGTGTTCCCTTGAGTTATCTAAAAAACATGTGATCTAGAATACTATGACCATGACATTTCACTTAGTGGTATTAAGACAATGTGTCTCATTATTATATACATAGGCACTTGGAGTGTGGTTGATTCTCTATAGTAGGATGTTAAATCAACTTTAAAATTAGATTCTGAGGGAGACAATACTATCATATGGGTCCTAATGGTCTTCATTCGAGCTCATATACCTTGATGGCACAATTTATAAGGGTTGAATAAGCTATAGATTCACTTATATGTATAAGCAAGTTTTGGTAATTATGCATGGTTGCACAACGGTAAATGAATGTTATCTCTGGATTAGGTTAATTGACTAATTGGATTTCCTTGTTTTTAATTAATCAATTGCAACCCTTTTTGGGCTAAATTAGGTGATCCAAGTGTTTAATGGGCTCAAGTCACTTAAGTCTAATGGGGAATCCTATAAATATCCCCTTAGGGATTAGTGCTTTCATATAGTTGTCTTTCACCTCCAAAGAGTTGAGAGAGCTTTAAGCTTCATCATCCTAAACACCCATCATTTGGAGTTACCACAACTAAAATTGAGTCATTAGGCGGAAAATCGTGGGTTTATGAAGCTTTCGATTACTTTAATTCGCATTTTCTTTGAAAGGAATTGATTTGAGAATATCCAAATCAAATGTAAAGTTTTTTATTGCACAAATCTAGATCCTATGGTTGTAATTTTTTATTTTATTTATTTCATTTTTATTTTTATTTTATTTTATTTTATTTTATTTTATTTTATTTTATTTTATTTTATTATTTTATTTTTATTTTTTGCTTTCATTACTTAGAATTTAAAGGCTTAAGGTAGATTGCATGTACCTATAAGATCCAGGGCTAAGAAACATAGTAATTCCCAATAGTGTGCACCAAGGATCCCATTGCAAAATGGAGTGGAGGAAAAAAAATCAAACTTTGATGGACATAGTGAGATTGATTATTTTTTTCTTGTCATTTCCCACAAACTTTTAGGGATATTCTTGGGAATCATACTTTAGAGTCAAGATCATTAATTAGAATGTGTTTGTTGGCACAACTGTCAATTTTCTAATGAAGAGTATATGATAAGGAATAAGAGAAAGAATGATATAGACTGGTAAACAATAGAATTTAGTCCTAGATTACATAGGATAATATAGATCCAAAGGTACAAGCTCATGCCATTCTCAATATTTCTAGTACACGAGTACCTCACCATAGTAGGAATTTTGTATCCCATGGATTATAATGAAGCAATGAGCAGTGTTGGTGCTCATTCTTGGCAAGGAGCTATGAGGGAATAGTTAGAATCCTTATGTTCTAACTTAATCTAGGTTCTTATAAAAGCACCTAAAGGGATAAAACCCATGTGTAAGTTGGTCTACAAAAGAAACAAAGGAGTAGATGGAAAGGTTGAGACTTATGTGGCTAGTTTTTAGCTAAAGGTTATAGTTAGAAACATTATTTTGACTATGAAAACCTTTTCACCAATAATCATACTCAACTCCATTATAGTAAACTTATCCATTACGGTGCATCTCATTTATGAGATATGACAATTAGATGTCAAGATAGCATTCTTGAATAGTCATCTTGATTTTAGCATTGATATGATGAAACTAAACATTTTTCATAGCAAAAGGCTTTGTGTGTACAAGAAGGTGCATGGAAGCATGGTGGTGATCTAAAATCTTATTTGTAGATGATAATCTACTTATTGGGAATGATTTTAGGATATTGTTATCAATTAAGATCTTGTTGTCTACTCAGTTCTAGATGAAAATATAGAAGATGCTTAATATATTCTTAGGATTAAGGTCCTTAAGGACTACAAGAATAGGAAAATTGCATTATGACACCTACATTGACAAACATTTGGTCAAGTATATGATGCAGGACTTCAAGAAAGGTTTGCTACCCTTTAACTTTGAAGTTTCCCTTTCTTAGGATTAGTGTCTTTGGACATCTAAGGAGAGAAATCATATTAAGTGGTACCCTATGCCTCTATAATAGTCTTATATATGTGATGCTATGTTCTAAATTAGATATTTTCTTTGCTGTAGGGATAGTGAGTAAATATTAGTCCAATCTAAGATTAGAGCTTTAGGTATATGCCAAGAATACTCAAGTATCTTAAAAGAACAAGGGAATATATGCTTGCGAGTCTTTGTGATGAGTTGTCAAAAATACTCAAGTATCTTAAAAGAACAAGGGAATATATGCTTGTGAGTCTTTGTGATGAGTTGGTAATCCTTAGGTATAGGTGTTGGGAACTCTAAATTACTCTATTCCTTGGTCCTAAATTCTATAGGGTGCATGTTTTACTATCTTATGCTTCTTTAAATCTATTGCAGCAAAAACTATGACAACAAAAACCATAAAATAATATAGATCTAGAGAAGTATGAATATACCTTTGATCTAGATGTTCCTAGTTCAATTCCAAGTTGATGAAGATGTTAACGAAGATTCTGAAACTATAGAAAACTCTCTAGAGCTTATTTACTCGATGTTCTCCACCTTATCACTCCTCAAAAAGGTTTAGGCACAAGAAAAGGGTAGGTTTTTTTTTCTAGAGAGTGGTTAGGGTTTCCCACTTAAAGGCTCATTGGAAAATAGAATGGCAAAAAGCCTAAAATTCGTAACCCCTAGAGGGGTATTTATAGACTTCCTTATGGGCTTAAGTGACTTAAACTCAAATTGGGCTTAGGGTCACCTAATTTAGCCCATCTGGGTCCTAATTATTTAATTAGCCCTATTAGGCTTTAATTAATTAATTAGTCTAGTCCAAAAATATAATTCATAAGGTTTAATGAAACCTTGTACTTTTACCAAACCGTCTTTATGCATACTTATTAACATGAACTCAAATCCCTTAAAACAAACATGCCACCATGAACTAGGAGCTCAAGTAGGGATTACTAGGGCCCATAGGAAAATATGAACTCCATCATAATTCAATTTTGAAGTTGATTCAACATTCCACTAAAGAGAATCAACTCTAATCCAATCTCGAATATCTTATATATCTAATTATAATGAGACAAATGCTCAAGTCCATAACCTAGTATCCACTACATGCAGGCCCCCATGAACTGAAATTTTTAATCTAAGGTAGTATTATCATATATCAAGATTACCTCTCCAATCCTTGAGTTATAGATCCACCTATTATGTGATTAATCGATGTACTCTAGATCAAGGAGCATATGTCAAATTTCACTAAGTGAAATGTTATGGCCATAGTTTTCTAAATCAGATGTCCTTTGGATCACCCAAGGGGACATACTATATCAATCCCATGAGATATCATGGTACTTCTATTAAGACTACATGTTGCCACTAACCTCCATTAATAGTGACCTAATCCATAGGGATATCTAACCATATTAAGGTTTGATGCGACTCATGGTAGCTTAGCTTTAAAGGCGTATCAACAAAATTTATACCTTAAATACTATTACTAAAGTAGCCAAGCTACTATAGCATAGTGGTTCTAGGATCGTTCACTGGGAAGGGTTTTCGCAAACACTAGTGATATTCAAATTAGGAAAATAGGTGATTTTCTTATGGATGTTAGCTTTAAAAGAAGATGTAAATGTTTTTAAAAAGATTTAAACTAATCTAAGCTAACATTAAGGACTAAAATGAAAGGGTGTAAAAACAAGTTTCTCAAAGATAGGATAGTTATGCTCTGGCTCTTATGCAAATTGGAAATCTCAGGATAGGCTCCTCGCGTTGGGGTTGCAACTATGGTGATGCTTGCTTCCCGAACCGGTATGGATTTAGCAAATCAAGTTTTAATCCTTTAAAATGGCAAAACAGATGGTAGTGAATTTCATCAATGGTTATTCACCTTAGACTTCCTTTGAATGGCTCGTAAGAGATAAATAATGGTCTAAAGCCAAAAGCTTACCAAATATTGGCAACTCAAAGTCATTCCAGGTGATAAACTCACCTTTCAATGGCCATTGAAATCGGTTCTAACGGATTAATGCAAAACTTGGAATTGAAAACCTCACCTTCCAATAGCTCGTAGGAGATAACTAATGGATAGAAATCCAAAAGCTTATCAAGTATTGGCCGTTGGAAGTTGTCCAAAGGAAATAAAAACCAAACTTTGCATTAATGAACCGTTAATGAAAAACGACTACCTTACCTTCTAGGTGCGAGAAATTTCCATGGGATTGCATCCAAGCCATCACATAACATCCATACTTTGAGAAACTAAAAGTTTTAGCCAATCATCCTCTGAGGAAAAGCCCTCAGAGGCTGTTTGGCTACTAAGAAAATAGAAATGGGGAAGAACAGGAGAAGAGAGAAAAACGGAGCTTTATATATTCCTAAGTTAATGTACAGAGGATCGATCCCCCAATTCCCTCCTATCTTTTGGAGGTGTTGTGCACCTCTATATATAGCAAAATTACAAGATAAAGCTTTATGTCGGCTGAATACAAGGTTACAAAAGGAATTTACACGAGAAAATATCAAGTTAAAAATATTTGGGAAGTCGGTGGTGCGTGCGTGGAGAAACAGAGGAAATTTGGCAAGGTAAAAGGCACATTGCGAAATTTTCGCAAGGTGAATTACTCATGATGCGAAGTGCCATATTTTCGCATCATGAGTTAATTCACCTTGCAAAATTTTCGCAAGGTGGGTCTTCATGGTGCGAAGTGGCCAAATTTCGCACCATGAAGAAAATCTCCTTGCGAAATTTTCGCAATGTGAAATTCACCTTGCGAAATTGGTCATTTGGCATGATGCAGTTGTCTTCCGAAGGCCATATCTTCCTCATTTCAGCTCCAAATCATACACGGTTTGAAGCGTTGGATTCTTGACTTCCTAAGCTTTCAAATGGTATATAGCATGCAAAAAATGGACTTCAGAAAGTTCTTCCAAAGTGCGAAAGAAGACTGCAGCTGTTTTCTTCACTCTGTTTTCCTCTTCTCCATTGCTTGTGCTCGTGTTTCCACTTGAAATTCAAGCCTGTAATCATCCAAAATCCTTGCATAACTTGTCCAAGTAGCTCCTCCATCATTTGGCATGCTTGAATTGGTTCATAAGCTGATAAAAACATGTAAACTTGCCACAAAATGGTTAAAACCAATTACTAAGGACCTTAATGAATTAATTGGGTTAAATGAATATGATTACTACTCAAAGGTGCTTAAAACCATTATTATTAGGTCTACAAAATAGCACTTTTTGGTAGTAATCACACCCCCCAACCGACTCATTGCTAGTCCCTTAGCAATGGAGGAGATAAAAACTAAGTAAACTATAATAATATACATAAAAGGGATCATGCAAATCACTCCAAAAAAAGATATGAGTGGCATGATGGACATCCATGGATCAATAAAGATGTGAAACTCAACCTATAATAAGAGTTGTCAAACATTCACTTGATCATAGAGTACAAAGAATGGATATTATGCAAGTTTAAGCATCAAAAGAATTTCCACTCTCAAAAGATCCAAATCAAATTCTTCCACTAAAAGCTAAGTGTTAATGTGATTAGCTTCCGAGTATAGTATGGATAACTATCATCTCCCCCCAACCTAAGTCTTTCTTTAAGCTTTAGCAAAATAACCATCTCTTGATAGGCTAGGAACACACCTCTTATTCACAATTCTTTTCACTTACTAAACTTAACCAATTCACCCATGTAACAAGTAGAGGATCAGTGACTCCCAACCAATAAAGGCTTAGGGCACCTGGCTTTAAAGGCTTTCGCCACCCCTTCGGACCATGCTCAGGTTTCAAGGTAAGCAAAGAAGTTTATTCTATTTTTTTTTTCTTTTTTCTTTTCTTTTTCTTTTTTTATTTTTTATTTTTTTCAAAGACTCATTGGTCTTTATGAGGTGTCCCAACACCATTAAAGAGAGGTTAAAGGTGTCAAATTATGATTTCTCAAGCTTAGAGGGTGAGATAGTTTCACATCTTATAACCGGAATCTAATGTATGTGTGTGCGAATAGCTTAAGGTGGAAGAGATAAGTTTGCATGCAATGGGAGTTTCCACAGTTCATCAACTTTTAGAAGAGCATAATACAAACTCTAAGACTCATGTAATCAAGTTGAAACTCGACTTCTCTCATTTAATTTTGAGAGTTAATCCTTAATATCCATGGAGTTTAAAGCAAAAATTTTAAAAATTTTAAAAAGTAGCTAATTTAACTAAGTATGATAAAAATTTAAACTAATACTTACTTCCTCATCTCTCCCCCCAACCGAGATGAACATTGTCCTCAATGTTTGAATCGAAAATAAGGAGGAAGGAAGTGGTACCTCATGTGATGTAGACTTGGAGTTGAGAAGGTTGAACACCTGTTTCAAAATTCAAAAATTGAATGAGAGAGGAATTTATACTAAATATTTACAAAAATGATGAGTGGGCCCCACTTTGAGCAACTGAGGACAAGGCTCAAAGGGTCCAAGCCATGATGGTATACTCATATAAGTTGCAATGAAATTTGAATGTAGCTTGCAGGGGTGTTAAAATTGGAGATTTTTGGCTAAAACAGGGGAAAACAAAGGAGGAGTGAACAGTGAGTGCCAAAATTAGCACAGTCACTGTTTACCTCCTTTGAAGCCCGACTGTGTGTTTTCCAAGTTTTGGGAAAAAATTCAAAAATGGTTTTTTAAAAGGTATGGTTAGGCTCTAAACAAGATTCCTAAGGTGTTTGGGTAGTTTTTAAATGATGAAAAACAAAATTAAATGATGGAAAATGAAAATCAAAGTGGACGACCATGCATGGGATGGTTTTGAAATTCGATTTTTAAAAAGTTTTGGATGGATGGGATTTCTAAAATTGGGTTCCTAAGGCTTAGAATGGTGTTTGTTTTTGGAAGAAATTGGGTTTGGATTTGAAAACAAAAGGTTTGGAAATGCATTCATGAATTTTTAAACTTGGAAAAACATGGAATTCAAGAAAAAGGCCTTCCCGAGAGCTTTGTTTTTAGAAATTAGCTTGAAAATCATTTCGCACCAAGATAAACAAGGTGCTAAAATTTTCGCACTGGTAATTGAGGTGCGAAGATAGCATCCCGGGAGGCTTGGCTTTCCAAAATGTATAGAAATTCCTTTTCGCACCATGCACTGTCACTGTGCGAAAAATTCGCACTGAGTGTGTTCATGGTGCGAAATTCCACTGAGAGCTTTGCTTATGCATTTTGGCTCCCCTGTTTCCTCTGTTTCACCTCCATTTCGATTTTTGCAAGCATCGTACCTGCATGAACACTTCAAAACTCATCTTAAAAACATATTAAAACTAAATTAAAGCTAAAAATTCAAACTAAAACATGCATAAATTTAAAGAAAGCATAGAATTTAAATGAAGCTGATAGCATGTACCCCAAAAAGAAGATGAACTATTTAGCTCATCCTCACTCACACACCCATTTCATGCTGAATTCCCCCTGGATCCCAAACAAAATTGGCATCCTTCCCATTTGGTCCAAGGGAATTCGTTTCTCTTCTCTTCCCTGGAGAAGTGGATGCTTTAAAGGGTTCAAGTAACCCTTTATCATCTTGAACCTTATGATTTCCAATGGAAGGTTGGTCCATAGAGTTGTCATAGCAATTCCCCACCAAAGTGTCGATCTTCAACACTTTCCTTGATCTTTTTACATTGGTTCCTTGAAGGTTATGGTGGGGTTGAGGAGGAAGCTTCCTTTTCCCCCTTGCTATGTCGAGATTGGTGAGCTTCTCAATGGAGTCTTGAACTTTTTCTATCCTTAGTGATAGATCATTATAAACCCCCTCCATTCTTACATTTATTGAACTCTCCAAATTATCAATCTTTTCATTAAGATGAGAGTTGATCTTTTGTTGCTCACCTACAAAGTCCTCCATGACTTTGCTTATCTTCAAAATGGCTTGCTCCAATGAAGATGTACTCATTGATGGTTGAGGTTGAAGTTGGGTTGTAAGGTTGGGATGGTTTATATACTCAAATGAAGTTGGCATGGCTTGTGGTTGTGCTTCAGTATGCACATTCCTCAATTCAAACTCTTCTATCCTTCTAGCCATAGATGCTAGCTTTGCCTTCATGCTCATGTCTTCATTCAAAGCATACTTACTACCCCATTGGCTTTGTTGAACTTGCCTTTTCCCTAATTCAATCCGATCCCTCATGGATAAGTATGCAAATTTGTCCTTCTCATGATCATAATGAGAGCTTTGATCTTCATGTGGAATTTCCATTTCTAAAAAAAAATGATATTCAACTAAGGCTCTTTTCTTCAACTTGTACCAGGGTTCCCTCTTGGTCTCGAATCCAACAAGGAATGCACAAATTGAAATTAAAACAAAAATAAAAGAAAAGAGAATAAAAAAAAATTAACTAAATAAAAACTAAACTAAAAAAACATTATAAGAAAACTCACCAAACTTGTGATGAAGATCACAAGTTACCCATAATGGTTGCTTCACTGTGCTTGTGGCACCGTCCCCGGCAGCGGCGCCATTTGATGCGACTCATGGTAGCTTAGCTTTAAAGGCGTATCAACCAAATTTATACCTTAAATACTATTACTAAAGTAGCCAAGCTACTATAGCATAGTGGTTCTAGGATCGTTCACTGGGAAGGGTTTTCGCAAACACTAGTGATATTCAAATTAGGAAAATAGGTGATTTTCTTATGGATGTTAGCTTTAAAAGAAGATGTAAATGTTTTTAAAAAGATTTAAACTAATCTAAGCTAACATTAAGGACTAAAATGAAAGAGTGTAAAAACAAGTTTCTCAAAGATAGGATAGCTATGCTCTGGCTCTTATGCAAATTGGAAATCTCAGGATAGGCTCCTCGCATTGGGGTTGCAACTATGGTGATGCTTGCTTCCCGAACCGGTATGGATTTAGCAAATCAAGTTTTAATCCTTTAAAATGGCAAAACAGATGGTAGTGAATTTCATCAATGGTTATTCACCTTAGACTTCCTTTGAATGGCTCGTAAGAGATAACTAATGGTCTAAAGCCAAAAGCTTACCAAATATTGGCAACTCAAAGTCATTCCAGGTGATAAACTCACCTTTCAATGGCCATTGAAATCGGTTCTAACAGATTAATGCAAAACTTGGAATTGAAAACCTCACCTTCCAATAGCTCGTAGGAGATAACTAATGGATAGAAATCCAAAAGCTTATCAAGTATTGGCCGTTGGAAGTTGTCCAAAGGAAATAAAAACCAAACTTTGCATTAATGAACCATTAATGAAAAACGACTACCTTACCTTCCAGGTGCGAGAAATTTCCATGGGATTGCATCCAAGCCATCACATAACATCCATACTTTAAGAAACTAAAAGTTTTAGCCAATCATCCTCTGAGGAAAAACCCTCAGAGGTTGTTTGGCTACTAAGAAAATAGAAATGGGGAAGAACAGGAGAAGAGAGAAAAACGGAGCTTTATATATTCCTAAGTTAATGTACAAAGGATCGATCCCCCAATTCCCTCCTATCTTTTGGAGGTGTTGTGCACCTCTATATATAGCAAAATTACAAGATAAAGCTTTATGTCGGCTGAATACAAGGTTACAAAAGGAATTTACACGAGAAAATATCAAGCTAAAAATATTTGGGAAGTCGGTGATGCGTGCGTGGAGAAACAGAGGAAATTTGGCAAGGTAAAAGGCACATTGCGAAATTTTCGCAAGGTGAATTACTCATGATGCGAAGTGCCATATTTTCGCATCATGAGTTAATTCACCTTGCGAAATTTTCGCAAGGTGGGTCTTCATGGTGCGAAGTGGCCAAATTTCGCACCATGAAGAAAATCTCCTTGCGAAATTTTCGCAATGTGAAATTCACCTTGCGAAATTGGTCATTTGGCATGATGCAGTTGCCTTCCGAAGGCCATATCTTCCTCATTTCAGCTCCAAATCATACACGGTTTAAAACGTTGGATTCTTGACTTCCTAATCTTTCAAATGGTATATAGCATGAAAAAAATGGACTTCAGGAAGTGCTTCCAAAGTGCAAAAGGAGACTGCAGCTGTTTTCTTCACTCTGTTTTCCTCTTCTCCATTGCTTGTGCTCGTGTTTCCACTTGAAATTCAAGCCTGTAATCATCCAAAATCCTTGCTTAACTCGCCCAAATAGCTCCTCCATCAATTGGCATGCTTGAATTGGTTCATAAGCTGATAAAAACATGTAAACTTGCCACAAAATGGTTAAAACCAATTACTAAGGACCTTAATGAATTAATTGGGTTAAATGAATATGATTACTACTCAAAGGTGCTTAAAACCATTATTATTAGGTCTACAAAATAGCACTTTTTGGTAGTAATGAAGGTTCCACCCATAATTTAAAACCTCTTATTGCTTTTGGCACGAACTCAATATTCTCTTAAGGTTGAGAATCCATACGGTATGGTAGCTTGGTAAATTGTGATAATTAATAGCCTTACATCATGATTCATTGTAGGTCTTATCCAACATGTAACCATACACATTAGTGCACTCATCATAGGAAACCCATCATGGTGACCAAGATATGCCATCCCTCCAATTAAGAGGTAGTATACTACAGTCTTTACTAGATCGCCTAAATCCATGAACCGACTATGAATAACTTATCAAGTTATAAGAAACCCATGACTTGTATCTTCTGTGTAACTCCTAATACACACAAGTTATGTACAATGTAATGGATATAAGTGTGTATGTTTATATAAACAATTAATCCATAAGAGATAATAAAGAGAACAAGACATATAAATAAATAAATTTATTAATGAATCTAAAATTGATACATCATACCATGCTTTATAAGGCTTTACCCTAACAAACTCCCAATAGCCTTAAAGCATGCTGGAAACATATATGATATCTTGGTTGTCATTGTGACCTCAAAGACATTTAGTATATAAAGTCTTTATGAGAAGGGATCTACCACATTGTCCATAAAAGCAATCTTCTCTAAAGTGATATCTCCTTTCATTACTATTTCATGTATCAAGTGATATTTCCTCTCAATGTGTTTACCTTTCCATTAGTTTCTTAGTTCTTTAGACTATGCCACCACCCCACTATTATCACAAAATAGTACCGAGGGTGGTACAACCAAGGGTACTACCCCAAGTGGCATTAGAATTTCCTTAGTGGAGTCGATAATACAAGATTGCTTCACACTTGTCCAACTAACAGCCCCACCACTTAGAGTGAACACAAAATCGAAGGTAGATTTGCAACAGACTATATCAGATTGAAAGTTTGTTATGTACCCAAGGGTTACCAACCCATCACAATGATACACTAGCATACAATCTCTCACTCTTCAAAGATATTTGAGTACATTGATTCATCCCTAATTGGTGTACTCTTGATTCAGTCCTCAAATGGGAGTTATCAATAAAATTTATAAACCTAAATCACCATATACTAGGGTAGCATAGCTAGCATAGTATAGTGGTTCTAGGATCGTTCAGTGGGATGGGTTTTCATTTCACACATGATATTATTTTAAAGCACTGAAATGGTGGTTTTTCTTTTTCGGGTTAGCTTTAAAAGAAAACATAAAGTTGGTTGATAAAGGGGTTGGTTTTAAGCTAACCAAAAATAGTAATTGATTTTAATTACAAAGAAAAGGTTTCTTGGATTTTCAGGTCACTAGGTTTAGGCACCTTATACAAAAGTGAAGATTCCGGATCTTTCCTCACATTAGGGATTTAACCTATAGTTATCCTCCCAACCGGTGTGTTATAGTTGCTTCCCATTAATGGTTTCAACGCTAAATCCCTCTCACTGATACATCTTACAATGGCTCGTACCTCTCACCTAGAATTTACCATTCAAGGTGATCCTTAACCTTGGATTACCCTTCAAAAGTTCATAGGAGATAACTAATGGATGTCTCCAGGGAGTCCAAAAGCTTACCAAGTGTTGGCTATTCTAAGTAATCCTACCTTTAAACCACTTCCCAGAAGCTCACAAGAGATAACTAATGGATCTCTATGGATTGAGTCTGAAAAGCTTACCAAGTGTTGGCCCAAGTGATTATAAGGGATTTTAAGTTAACTAAAAATATAAAAACCATTACCGGGTCACAGCCTTCTCTTCATTAAAAACTGAAACAAGGAAAACTCCTACCTTTGTATCCGGGTCCCTTACCTAGCTTTCTTCAATCCAAGAGACAAAAAAAGCCTAGCCACTCATCCTCGAGGCCTCCGAGGATGTTTGGCTAGATAGAAAATGAAAACAAAAATGTGAAGGAAAAGCAGAGCAAGTGTTCTATAGATATATTTCTTACTATCCTTTTCTGTCGATTACATACCATTTTTCTTTACATGATATCAGAGATATATATAGAAGATATTTTCTAAGAAATATCCAGAGAGATATTTTTATCCTCTCTTTAGATAAACTAAATATCTCATAAATATCTTTAGTTGATTATAAGGAGGAAATAGGTAATTACACAAAATATCTTGAGAAAAAATCTAATTGAGTCGATGAGCAAATATCTGAAGATTGCATGAAGATTTCGCAAGTCAGATATGGAGTTACGAAAATTTCACATATGGATTTGGCTGGTGCGAAAATTTCACACTTGGAATTGTTGGTGCAAAATTTTCTCATTTGGAATTGCTGGTGCGAAAATATTCGCATTTGGAATTGCTGATGCGAAAATTTTCGCATTTGGAATTGCTGGTGCGAAATTTTCGCATTTGGAATTGCTGGTGCGAAAAATTTTGCATTTGGAATTGCTGGTGCGAAAATTTTCGCATCAAAGAAAGGTGATGTGAAATTCATTTTCAGTTTGGTGCAGTTGCCTTCAAATGGCTATATCTTCTTCATTTTAACTCCGATTTGCACACCGTTTGAAGCATTGGACTTTTGACTTCCTGAGCTTCGAAATGATATATAGTGTCTATACAATAGACTCTACAAAGTCCTCTAAATCTTCCTTGCAGCTGCTATCCTTTTGAATTTCGCATAGCATGCGAAGATTTCGCAATGCCATGTGAAATTGCTTCATGTTGGATTTTTCTCTCTGATTTTCTTCCTTGCATCTCTTGATTGTCTTGGAAACCTATTGCCAAGGGTTGCACAAATCTCCCTCATTCTTGGCTTGCTTCAATGATAAAAAATCTACCAAAAACACCAAAACTAGCCAAAAATTTATTAGAAACATTTGTAACGGTCCTTAACGTGCCAATTGAGTTAAAAGGTATTAATTACTACTCAAAAGTGTCTAAAATAGTTTATAACAACCTATAAAAGAGAACTTTTTGAGTAGTAATCATACATGTTTGACTATCATCCAATGCTCGATGCCCGAATAAAGAGCCCGTGTATTTAATTCACTATCCTCATTGTTTATTCTATCTTATTCTTATTTGACCTTAGTTCTCCAATTGATCTTCAAGTTCCATCTAATTTTAATGGAAGCCCCCTTCCAAATTCAATACAATTTTAGATTCATTCTTCTTGCATTTTCAAGAAGAACTCCATACGAACCTTCCAATGTTTATAGTTTTCATGATCAAAATAAGACAAATTATTAATGGAGGATCCTACCCTCTATTGGCTTATAACTAGATTTAGTAGGATCAGAAAAAAAAATGTTTTTTATTAAATTTTCTTGCTTTGATACCAATTAGAAGTTATTTGATCTAATATGGGAAATACCTAAAAGGGGTGGGGGAAGGTGAATATGTGTTTCAACCCTTTTTACCCTAACATTATATATTTTAAATCATTCCTTGTAAGTTATGAAAGCATAAACACATTCAACATGGGAACACAAGGTTTTTTTACGCGGAAAACCACTCACATGACATGTGTAGATAAAAAAAAAAAAACATGGGATCAAAGACTTCAAATCACTAATCCACTATAAAAAAATGTAGTACACATGTTTACTTGGTTGAAACTATCTCTAAGTCTTACATCCCAACACTTACATTGCATTTAACGTCGATGCAACACCATGTGTACTCCCAATGAATCTATCCTCAATTCTTGAAGAGATGTAAATCTCATTCACAAATCAATATAAGTAAAACAAACTTCTTTGAAGGTTTTGAGGAATTCGAAGGTAAATAAGGTTTTCTCAATTTTCACATAAAAAACAAAAACCATTTTAGCATAGTATTTTTAGGATACAAATAATTAGTGGAAGACCTAAGTTAGGATTTTCAAAATAAATCCAATTTCAATTGTAAAATTAATCTAACTGAGCAAAATTGGAATCCAGCCAAGCTCCCTTAAAACTTTTTTTTCAATTTAAAAAAACCTTAAGTCCACTACAAGCCTTATATAAATCTTATTAGCATATCTTTTTGTACTTACCTGTGTCATTCGAGTTGATCACGCAATAACTTTGAGTCTTTAATGGAGATTAAGACACCTAATCTAGAAAATTCCTAATGCCAAAATGAATAGAACAAAATTGTCAACTTAAATTACATAGCCTAAGATACTAGTGTGGACCCTACCCCGATCCACCGACCGACGGACTTGAAAATTAAAGCAAATGATGTTAATGTGGAGAAAAAGTGGTTTTCGAGTTTTGGAAAATCCATCCCGACAAGGGACGGTTTTCGCTTGGAGTTGCCACTTACTTTTTATTTTTATTTTTGAAACGGGAAAAATTAAGAACAAAAACCCCTTAATGACTCCAATTAGGAAAAGACAGTCCACGAAACTAGATTTCTGAGTCCGAGGATCAGGTTACCTATTAGAAAAGTACCTCATGCAAGGTAGCACCCCTCTAGGCTCGAGATCCGGTCTCTACTAGTGGATTGGGTACATCGGAGCATATGGGTCGAAGATAGGTCAATTCCCCTAGGTCACATAGACGACAAGACTCATGCAATCCTAGCTAGTATTTGACACACACAAGAAACTAATAACCAGAACAAAATTGTGTACTCGAGGTCCCTAGCTGTGCGCTGCAAGAAAAGGTTAGTCAATAAGCACAAGCACACAATACATGCAAATTCCAAATTTACTAAAATTTCCAACCATGACCAAACCATATATTTTTAATCTCTATGCAATACCCATTGGCCGCCAAGGGCAGCCATGACTCTAGACTACGTGGCTAAAATTTAGTTACTCTCATTCCCTTAGCTTTCAGCTGAGGACTAACACCTCTCCCATTTGAACTTCATCCCCTAATAACTGGAATTTTGGAAACTTTGGAAATTTTTGGAAATGACACTAAAAAAATTGAATCCGGACTTTTCAAACCTTTTTGGAAATTAACGCTAAAAAAATAAATCCGGAATTTTCGAAACTTTTGGAAATTTATGCTAAGAAATTAAATCTGGAATTTTTGAAACTTTTTGGAAATTGATGCTAAAAAAATAAGTCTAGAAATTTTGAAACTTTTGGCAATTTATGCTAAAAAAATAAAAAATAAAT
Source organism: Vitis vinifera (assembly GCF_030704535.1). NCBI lineage: Eukaryota > Viridiplantae > Streptophyta > Magnoliopsida > Vitales > Vitaceae > Vitis > Vitis vinifera. The sequence continues at coordinate 20,094,285 of NC_081822.1, read as the reverse complement.
CCAGAATTTTGGAAATCCTAGGAATTTCGGGTATGAAAATTTTAAAAAATGAATGCGGAATTTTTTGGAATCTTCGGAAACTTGGAACAAAATTATCCAAAAATCATAAATAAATAAATAAATAACTATATTTTATAAGACTACTCAAAGGTGGCATTTTTAAAAAAATTAAACTTCATCAAGTTTAAAGAAAGACATGTGTGGTTGGAAACTTAAAGATTGAATAAACAATGAACAAAAGATTTAAAGAAACATTAAAAATCCAGTAGCCATCATCATTTAAATTTCATCTTGCAATGTTATTTGGTGGTGCATGCTAAATTGTGCTTTACAGAGTTGACTAAACAAATTCAACAAAAATGTGTTTATTTTTTATTTCAATAGTGGAGACAAGTGAGTGGGCTGGTCATGCAGGGAGCGCATGGGAAAATGGTCGGCTTGCTACCACCAGCGGGACTCCCATCTAAAAAGCTACCCGAACCTACTCCTATGTATCACGACGAGGAGGGGGGCACAAAAGAGAGGCACCGCCCATGCCATGGAGGCAAAGGAAGCCATCCTATTCAGGCATTAATCCATTAACACAAAACCTTCCAGAATTGGACAAGCATATCTCTTATATGCAAGCCTCTGTCATTCTCCAATACAGGCTCAAACGCATAGACAAGGACTCTAACACCGTTAAAAAAAAAAAGTAGAAAGCATAGATGAAAACATTAAAAAAAAATTCCCAAGGAAGGGTGAGCAAAAAGTGAACATAAATAGCCTCATTTCAAGGGTAGATTCATGGGCTGAAATGGGGGAATGATTCAAAACAGATTTTTAACATGAACAAAATCAAATGGGATCAATGGAATCAACTGAATGAAGAACATAGAAAATAAATAAAGAACCAATTTCAACATAACAATTTGTGGCCCTTTTCGTCCACACCAATCAATAAAACATTAAATATTCTAAAACAACCAGAAAGAGGAATCGAATATAAGCAAGAATTCTGAGAGTAACCAGAAACATACCCTGAAAAACCAACCTTTGAGAGGTATTCCTCGACTTCAAATGAGATTGACTCTCCTTCTGCAAAATCCACTCAAGACCAGTGACCACAATCTCTTTTTCTTCTTACCAAGGCAAACCAAAAAAACCTCTTTTTCTTTTCCTCAAGATCCTTCCCTTTTCTCCTTCTCTCTGTTTTTCTTTAAAAACCTTTCCCACTTCTCCTCTCAGACCTCTTTTTTTTTTTTTCCTTTCTCCTTTCTTTTCTTTCTCTCTAGGTGCCAAACCCTCAGAGACCCCTAGACTTTTCACCCACACTTTCAGTTCTCCTTCTACAGAGTCTCCACCCAAGATTTCTCAAAAGCCCCTTTTTTTTTAGCATCTGTACCACCCCATTTTCTTTTCCTTTCAACTCTAGAATCCCCACCTTCAGCCTCGGAACCCCAATTCATTCAACTCTCCTCTTCCCGAGGTGGGCAGCTGCCCCTCATAACTCCATAATTCCTTACCTGCCAAGAATCAACATGGATTCAAGTTAGGTTACAATCAACTCGAAAATGGCCCAAATCGGACATAAAACAATCCTCCAAACCCATTTGGAGCACCAGGGCTCAAACCAACCTGAACAAGGGCACCAAAATGGCCAAAAATAGAGTCGTTCGCAAGCAGCCCCGATGAACCGATCGACCGCCTAAAGAAAAAACTTGTCGAACCGGTTGAGAAAATTTTTCAAATTTTGACACAATGTTCCTTGAAGAATAAAGAATCCAAAAAAAAAACGATGCACAATTCCGAGCTCGGAAAAGAGAGAATTGACTAAAACAAGCCAGTGTGTTCTATCACGGTCTCCATCTTAACTGAGGTTGTGGAAACCTCAACCTCTATCTCATAGAATGATACGACCCAAGGAATCGACCATGATGATACTTTATAATGGACCAAACGCTCGCACTAAATCGAACGATAGGTGAACTCACATGAGGTCCGAGAATCGATTAAGCCTAACAAAGGCTCCATGGTCGTGACACATAGGAATTGAGTGTGGGCGACACCCCCAAGATATATGCAAGCGGTAAGAGACAAAATTGAGGGTCTACAAATATGCCCCTCTTCGGTAGAGATCATGAGTGTAGGGAATGTGAGTTAAAATACGAATAATGAGTGGAAGAAAGTGAACTATACCAAAGAACTAAAAGAAAAAGACAAGGGATTTTGTCCTAGCACATGGCGCGAGTAAGCTCAAAACACAGGATTGCAATCATAAAAAGAAAATGGAACCACTCTATGTTATGAGCTCAAAGCTCTAAGTGGAAAGAATGACTTTGGGCCATAAATGAGAAGATGACTCTAGGTTGTGAGCTTTAGGACTAAATGAAAAATAAATGACTCTAGGTCATAAATGAGAAAAATGACTAAGGAATCTGGGCATGATGCTGGAGAACCATCGAAAAGAAAGAGGATCCAGACACAATGCCAGAGAGCCACCAAAAAGAAAAGGGATATGGGCACGATGCCGAAGAGCCGCTGAATGATAGGGGATCCGGACACGATGCTGGAGAGCCGTCGAAAAGAAAATGGATCCGAACACGATGCCGGAGAACCGTCGAAACGATAGGGGATCCGGACACGATGCCGAAGAATTGTCGAAAAGAAAAGGGGATTCGAGGGCATTGCCGGAGAGCAATTGAAATGATAGAGGATTTGGACACGATGGCGGAAAGCAACTGAAAAGAAAAAGGGATCTGGGCGTGATGCCCGAGAGCCGCTGAAAAGAAAAGGGGATTAGGGCGCGATGCCTGAGAGCCACTGAAAAGATAGGGGATCCGGACACGATGCCGGATAGTCGCTGAAAATAAAAGGGGATTCGGGCGCGATGCCGAAGAGCCGTTGAAATGATAAGCGATCTGAACACAATGCCGGAGAGTCGCTGAAATGATAGGGGATCTTGGCACAATGCTGGAGAACCGCTGAAACGATAGGGGATCCAGACACGATGCTAGAAAACCTCCAAAAAGAAAGAGGATCCAGATACAATGCCGGAGAGCCGCCGAAAATATAGAGGATCCGGGCGCGATTCTGGAGAGCCGTTGAAACGATAGGAGATCCACACACGATGTCAGAGAATCGTCGAAAAGAAAAGAGGATCCGGACACGATGTAGGAGAGCCATAAAAAAGATACGAGATCTGAGCACGATGTCAGAGAGCCGCTGAAACGATAGGAGAGAATCCAGGCACGATGCCAGAGAGCTACTGAAATGATAGGGGATCCCAACACGATGTCGAAGAATCGTCAAAATGATTAGAAATCCCAACACGATGCCGGAGAACTGCTGAAACGATACGGGATCCGGACACGATGCTAGAGAACCGCCAAAAAAAAAGAGGATCCAGATACAATGCCAGAGAGCCATCGAAAAAATAGAGGATCCGGGCGTAATACCAAAGAGTCATTGAAATGATAGGAGATCCACACACGATGCTAAAGAACCGCCGAAAAGAAAAAAGCATCCAGACATGATGCTGGAGAGCCGCTGAAACAATAGAGGATCTGGACACGATGCCGAAGAGCCATCAAAAAGATACCGGATTTGAGCACGATGTCGGAAAGCCGTTGAAATGATATGAGAGAATTCAGGCACGATGCCGGAGAGTCGTTGAAACGATAAGGGATCCCGACACGATGTCAGAGAGTCGTCGAAATGATTGGAGATCCCAACATGATGTCGGAGAACCAGGAAAAAGAAAAAAGGATTCGAACACCATCCTGGAGAGCCGCTAAAATGATACGGGATCCAGACACGATGCCGGAGAGCCGTCGAAAAGATAAGGGATCTGGGCATGATGTCGAAGAGTCGTTGAAACAATAGGAGGGAATCTAGGCACAATTTTGGAGAGTCGCTGAAATGATAAGGGATCCGAACACGATGTCGGAGAGTCACCGAAATGATAGGGTATCCAAGCATGATGCCGGAGAACCGCTGAAAACGATAGGGGATCAAAACACGATGCCGAAGAGCCACTGAAATGATAGGTGATCCGGACACGATGCTGGAGAGCCATCGAAAAGGTAAGGGATCTAGGCACGATGTCGGAGAGTCGCCGAAATGATAAGAGATCCGGGCACGATGCTAGAAATCCATTGAAAATGATAGGGGATCTGGACACAATGTCGGAGAGTCACCGAAAAGATAAGGGATCCAGGCACGATGCTAGAGAGTTGCTAAAAAGAAAATGGATTCGGACACGATGTCGGACAACCACCAAAAATGATAGGGGATCCGGACATGATGTCGGAGAGTTGTTGAAAAGATAAGGGATCCGGGCACGATGTCGGAGAGCCACTGAAAAGAAAAGGGATCTAGACACGATGTCGGACAACCACCGAAACGATAGAGGATCCGGACATGACGTCAGAGAATAGTAAAAAAGAAAAGAGGATCCAGACACAATGCCGGTGAACCTTCAAAATGATAGGGAATCCAGACACGATGCTGGAGAGCCATTGAAAAGAAAAAGTGATCCAAGCACGATGCTGGAGAGCTGCTGAAAAGATAAGGGATCTGGGCACGATGCTAGAGAGCCGCTGAAAAGATAGGGGATCCGAGCACGATGTCGGAGAGTTGTTAAAAAGAAAAGGTAATTCGAACACGATGCCGGAGAGCCGTTAAAACAATAGGGGATCTGAACAAAATGCCAGAGAGCCGTTGAAAAGAAAATGGATCCAGACACAATGCTAGAAAACTGCCGAAACGATAGGAAATCCGAACACAATGCTGGAGATCCGTTGAAAAGAAAAGGGGATCCGAACATGATGCCGGAAAGCCACTAAAACAATAAAGGATCCGGGCATGATACCGAAGAATCGCTGAAACAATAAGGGATCCGGGCATGATGCCAAAGAACCATCGAAGAGATAGAGAATCCGAACACGATGTCGGAGAATCGCTAAAAAGAACAAGGGATCCGGGTGCAATGCCAGAGAGTCGCTGAAACGATAGGGGATCCGGACACAATGCCGGAGAGTCGCCGAAATGATAGGGTATCCGGGCACGATGCCAAAAAACCGTTGAAATGATAGGAGATCCGGACACAATGCTAGAGAACCGTCAAAAAGAAAAAGGATCCAGATACGATGCCAGAGAGCCGCCGAAAAGATAGGGGATCCGGACACGATACTAGAGAGTCGTTGAAACGATAGGGAATCCAAACATGATGCTAAAGCACCACCGAAAAGAAAAGAGGATCCGGACATGATGCCGGAGAGCCGTTGAAATGATAGGGGATCCAGACATGATGCCGAAGAGCCATCGAAAAGATACGGGATCCAAGCACGATGTCGGAGAGCCGCTGAAACGATAGGAGAGAATCCAAACACGATGTCGAAGAGCCGCTGAAATGATAGGGGATCCCGACACGATGTCGAAAAGTCATCGAAATGATTGGAGATACCGACATGATGTTGGAGAACCGCCAAAAAGTAAAGGGGATCCAAACACAATGCTGGAGAGCCGTCGAAAAGATATGGGATCCGAGCACAATGCCAAAGAGCTGCTGAAATGATAAGAGGGAATCCGGGCACGATTTTGGAGAACAGTTGAAATGATAGGGGATCCGGACACGATGTCGGATAGTCACCAAAATGATAGGGGATCTGGATATGATGCCGGAGAGCCCCTAAAACTATAAGGGATCTGGACACAATGTCGGAGAGCCACCGAAAAGATAAGGGATTTAGGCATGATATTGGAGAGCAGTCGAAATGATAGGGGATCCGGGCACGATGCCGGAGAGCCACCGAAAATGATAGGGGATCCGGATACAATGCCATAGAGTCGTCGAAAAGATAAGGGATCCGAGCACCATGCCAGAGAGTCGTTGAAAAGAAAAGGGATCCGGACACGATGTCGGATAACCACCGAAAATGATAGGGGATTCGGACATGATGTCAGAGAGTCATAAAAAAAATAAGGGATCTGGGCACGATGTCGGAGAGCAGCTGAAAAGAAAATGGATCCGGACACAATGTCGGATAACTACCAAAATGATAGGGGATCTAGACACGACGCCGGAGAACCGTCGAAAAAAAAAAAGATTCGGACACAATACCGGTGAACCTCCGAAATGATAGGGAATCTAGACACGATGTCAGAGAGCCGCTAAAAAGAAATGGGGTCCGAGCGCGATGCCGGAGAACCGCTGAAACAATAGAGGATCCGAACGCGTTGTTGAAGAGCCGCTGAAAAGAAAGGGGATCCAGGAATGATGTTAGAGAGTCGTCGAAAAGAAAAGGTGATTCGAACACGATGCTGGAGAGCCGCTAAAACAATAAGGGATCCAGACACGATGCTGGAGAACAGTTGAAAAGAAAAGGGATCTGGACATGATGCCGAAGAACTGCCAAAATGATAGAGAATCTGGACACGATGCTAAAGAGACGCTAAAAAGAAAAGGGGATCCAGGCACAATGCCGTAGAACCGCCGAAACGATAGGGGATCCGAACACAATGCCGGAGAGCCGTTGGAAAGAAAATGGGATCTAAATGCGATGTCGGAGAGCTGTTGAGACGATAGGGGATCTGGACACGATGCCAGAAAGCCGTTGAAAAGAAAAGAGATCCGAACACAATTCCGGAGAACCGCCAAAACGATAGGGGATCCAGGCGCGATGTCGGAGAGCTGCTGAAAAGAAAAGTGGATCTGGGCGCGATGTTGGAGAACCGCCGAAATGATAGAGGATCCGGACATGATGCCAGAAAGAGCTAAAAAGAAAAGGGAGGGGATCTAGACACGATGTCGGAGAGTTTTTGAAACGATAGGGGATCTAGGCACGATGCCAAAGAGCCGCTGAAATGATAGGGGATCCTGACATGATGTCGGAGGGTCGCCAAAAAGAAAAGGGATCCGCACATGATGCCAAAGAACCGTCAAAACGATAAGGGATTCGGACATGATACCAAAGAGCCGTTGAAACGATAGAAGATCCAGACACAATGCAAAAGAACCACTGAAATGATAAGGGGTCTGGACACGATGTCGGAGAGCCACTGTAAAGAAAAAGGGATCCAGACACGATGTCAAAGAATCGCCAAAACGATAAGGGATCCGAACACAATACTGGAGAACCGTCGAAATGAAAAGTGGTCAAACAACTCAAAGAGAGAGGGGGGTATGCCCCAGTCTGGGATATTGGTAAATCAAACACCTAAATTAGGATGAAATGAGGGGTATGCCCTAGTCTAGGATATCAATACTATGTCGGAAATGGGGGTATGCCTTAGTTTGGGATATTGGTAAATCAAACGCCTAAATCAAGATGAAATAAGGGGGTATGCCCCAGTTTAGAACATCAATACTATGTCGGAAAGGGAGGTATGCCCCATTCTGGAATATCTATAAATCAAAGACCTAAATCAAGATGAAATGAGGGGGTATGCCTCAATCTAGGACATCAATACTATGTCGGAAAGGGGGAGTATGCCTCAGTCTGGGATATCGGTACCATGTTAAAAAAGTCGTAACTGCACATGCGATTAAAATCCAAGAACTGAAAGCACCACACATAGTCATCCATAACAAATCAAGTATTATTTTCCACAACATCTAGTGTTCACAGAGTTGTTGATGGGAATGCCCCTGTATATACATCGAATATATGTATGCTCTAGTGAACCGACTACTAAAACGCATCCTTGAAGACTATCATCCGTCGGAACACGTGAACATGACAATGCATAGGATATGCCCCAGTGTACACTCATGTTGGGTCGATCAATACGGATGAATTTGATCTTGGGCAAGCCTCGGAAGCACTCTACTGTATGAAAAATGCAAGCTAAATGTGGAGTATGTCCTAGACACTGATGCTAAACCTCCTCAGATGAGATGGACCATATGTATACATGTAAGAATTGATGTCACCATGCAAAGGTAGGGGGTATGCCCCAATATGAACATGTCAAAGCAACAAGTAAAGGTGTCCTCGATAGTCCCAGCATTTTGCATCATCTGTCTCTGATAGTGGCCCTTAGGCAAGGAGACCAAATGGAAAAGGCATTATGCGACTCCTCGATATCCTCGAAAAATGGAGGTTGGGTGACATCTTGTGCTTCAATCAGTAGATGAAGCCTATCCAAATGAAATATGTCAAAGCGAACACGAGATCTCATGGCCTCAGGGTGGTCTTACGACTCGGACCGTAATAAAGGCTAGGGGTAAAAGGTGAATGAAACGATGAGAAATAAGGCTCAAATACCCAAAAGGTAATACCAAGTGATTCGTGCCCAATTGGTGTCTCAGCTGATTCATGTCCAGCTGGTGCTCCTTGATTGATGGAGTAATCAACAAAATTTATAACCTATTACACCATATACTAGGGTAGCAAAGAAAAAGCTACTATAGTATAGCGGCTCTAGGATCGTTCATTGGGAAGGGTTTCCAAATTACAAATGATACCAATTCAAAGTGAATTGGTACTTTTTCATTTCAAGGTTAGCTCAAGAAATAAAATACAAACTTTGATTGGCAAAGATTTAGATTTAAAATGACTACAAAGCAAGTGATGGAAATTACTTAGGAAGAAAACATTCCTTGGAGATTTAGGTTCACAGGGGAGGTTCCTCATGCAAAAGACAAGTCAATTGGTTCATTTCCTCGCGTGAGAGAATCAACATATAGTCAATTCTCTAACCGGTGCTGTACAAATACATCCTTTAATTTGATTTCAGCTTTAATTCTCTCACTGATACAACTTGCAACGGTTCGAGCCTCTCACTAAGCCTTAACCATTCAAGGTGATCTTTAACCTTGGACTTCCCTTCTCAAGCTCGCAAGAGATAACTAATGGATGTCTCCTTGGAGTCCAAAAGCTTACCAAGTGTTGGCAATTCCAGAAAATCCTACCTACAAGTCACCTTCCAAAGGCTCGCAAGGGGTAAACTAGTGCATCTCTATGGTTGGAGATCACTTGCCTTACCAAGTGTTGGCCCAGGTGACTCTAAGGTGTTTTAAGTTAACTAAAAACATAGAAATCACTAAAGGATTTCTCTTCCTCTTCATTCATGGCTGAAACCACAAAGCTTTGCATTCTTGCACTTAGAACCTTTCCCGACAACCTTAGCTCCAAGGAACTAAAGGTTTAGTTACTCATTCTCTGGGGAAAATTCCTCAGAGAGTGCATAACTTAGTAAGAAATAAAAAATACAAAGTGAGAAGGTAAGGCAAAACAAAGGACCTGAACTTTACTTGCTTTTTCAAAACTTTACAAAAGGTCTCCTCTTCTGAGAACAGGCTCTCGAGAGGTTTATATATGAACATAATACAAAACTAATTATTACATAGATATTTACTATTTTCACTAACTTAAAAGCTAAGGAATCTTGTAATTGGTGGCTTACAAGGAGTATTTTGGGATTTAGACAACAAAAATCTGATGGAAAATATCTCCCAATGTCGGTAGCAAACATCGGGAAGCACTACGGACCATTTCGCAAGAAAAAATGATGTCTGCGAGATTTCGCAGACACTCAAAAAGGGCTGCGAAATCACTTCGCAGCAAAAGGCTATTCTCGTAGGGCTGCGAAGTTGGCTTCCATCTTGAGGTTCTCAGCTTCCAACTTGTCGCATATATCGGGCAACTTCAGGAGGAAATCCACCACACTGTACAAAAAGGCTGCGAAATCACTTCGCAACAAAAGGGTGATTTCGCAACACTTTGCAAAATGCTTCCTTCAGCTTAGAGTGATTGACTTGCAATGGTTGTAACTTCTTCGTTTCAACTTCGATTTGCGCACCGTTTGAAGTATTGGATTGTTGACTTCCTGAGCTTTGAAATGGTATATAGCATGCATCAATTGGACTTCAGAAAGTGCTCCAAAAGTGGCTGCCACGACTGTCATCAAGAATATGCTTCATGGCAGATTCTCTTTACTTTTTCTCCTTGCATTCCGGATCAACTCTTGGAAAAGGGATTCAAAGCTTTAGTTCTTCATGTTTTTGAGCTTCCAATTGCTTTGCCCAAGATTCCAAAGAACTCTCCTCAATCTTGGATTGCTTTGGTGATCAAATTACTAACAAAAACACCAAAACTTAACACAATTTAATTAGAAACGATTGCAAGGGTCCTTATCATGCCAATTGAGTTAAAAGGCCGAAACTACTACTCAAAAGTGTTTAAAAGGATTAATTGCAAGCTATCAAATAGCACTTTTTGAGTAGTAATCACCAAGCCTCTGAGTGCGCAATGTCACATATCGGAGAATCGTGTGAGCATAGTGACTCTGCCCACATACAAATGAACAGTGCCAAATGATAGGTTAACAAACGCTAGAGGACACACCGTTCAAGAAGCAAAATGACACTGACGAACAACTCACCCCAGTAATGGATAAGACGAATGGAGTGCAGAAGAAAATAGTGAAAACAATCAAGATAGAAAAGGTGTCAACGTGTGATACTGACGAACAACTCACCCTAGTAATGACAGGTAAAAGCAGGCCACTGTAGGATGGGAATGGTGATGTAGATAGTGATCCAAGGAACCCAGCACTAAGGGAACCCAATCATCACTCCCAACGTATCTCTCATATCCATGCAGAAATAGATAATACAATGCTCTCACCCACTCTCAGAAGAAAAATAAAATCCCTTTTACACAAAACGACATTTGATGACTAAGCCATGATTCTAAAGGCAAACAAGGTTAACTCAAACATCAATGAAGTGAACAATGAACAAGTTTTTTTTTTTTTTTTTTATTGCTTGAACCAAGTAAGCTAAGGGCTACACTAGCACAATCTAACAAGTGATTTTCAAACCCCAAACCCAAATGGTTCCCTCCAAACTAACACTCCTGGGTCAAAGCCTATCGGTGGAATGAGAGGAGTGACATGCTCAACTGAAAATACTGGGACAAGAGCTCATCATCATCATGCATAGGAAAATAAAATAAGGACAAGACGACACGATAAAAGCCTAACTCAAGAACAAATAGATCGACGATGCCAAATGGAGGAGAAAACCATGAAAGACCTACAAAAGGGAACAATCAAACAATGACATAATGTGCTCACAATATTCTCTGATCAAGAAAGTAACTGCAAAGTGCACCATAAGAGGCTCCCAACCCAAGCAAGAAAAGACATGCATGGCTAAATGAACGAAAGGGTCGTAATGCCCCACATAAGGCTTAATGGGCTAGCAACTGGATATATCAATGTATAGATACACAAAAGGGATATGGCTACTCAAAACGATGGCCACCCATCTTTCGACCATGATCTCACACGTAAAAATTCTTTAGCTGATCCACGTTGACGATCTCCGAAAATTGATTTTCGTCTAAATCTGTGAACTAGGCGACTCCCTCTCGAGTCGACTCTCGAATAACATAAGGCCCGTTCCAACTTGGTCTAAACTTGCCCCTAGGCTCACTGATCAATCCCCTAAGGACCTTCAAGACCAAGTCACCTTTCTGAAATTTTCTAGGTTTGACCCTCTTCCTAAATGCACGAATCATTTTCCTCTAGTAAGCATGCATGTGATCTGTAGCTCTCAATCTCTTTTCATCAAGTAAATTCAACTGGTTGTATCTGGCTCATAGCTAATCTGTCTCAGCAATCTAATCTCTAAAGCTACCCTTAATGAACTCACCTCTATCTCAACAAACAGGACAGCTTCCATGCCATACACCAACGAAAAGGGAATAGCCCCTGTGGACATGCGAAATGATGTGCGATATGACCATAATGCAAAAGGAAGTTTCTCTAACCAATCTCGAGATGTCTAGACCATCTTTCGTAGAGTCCTCTTTATATTATTATTTGTGGCCTCAACTGCCCCATTGGTCTACGGCCTGTATGCAAACGACCGATGGTGCTGAATACCATATTCCTGAACTAATGTATCCACTTCACTTCTGAAATGTACCCCTCTATTTAAGATCAACTTGTGAAGAATCCAGTATCAACAGATAATATGAGATCTGATGAACTTGGCCACCTTGGTCGTTGTCAAGCTAGCATAAGAAGCGGCCTCCACCCATTTGGTGAAATAATCAATAGCTACTAGGATGTACTCATGACCACTAGAGGATTTCGAAGAAACCTTCCTGATCACATCAATACCCCATGTCGAAAATGGCCAAGGGAATGTAAGTGCATGTAGCTCAGATGGATGTACGTGTATCAAGTTTCCATGCATCTGACATTCTGGACATCTCTGTACAAACTTACAGCAATCTATCTCCATAGTCAGCCAAAAATTACCAATCCTCATGATTTTACGTGCCAGCATGTGACCTCCCATGTGTGGCCCGCAAACTCCAGCATGGACTTCTCTCGTCACCCTATATGTTGTGGCTCGGTCTATACATAACAACAACATGCCATCTAATGACCTCTTGTAAAGGGCATCCCCAAAAATAACAAATCTGATGGCCAACTATCTCAATGCTCTCCTATCATTGGCTGTAGTTGACCTTGGTAAGCACCATATGCCAGAAACTGATGAATATCGTGATACCATGGTAGCTCAACTTGATCCTCATTATCTCCAATCAAACAACAGTAAGTTGGTGTGAATCTGGTCTCAATCAATAATGGTCGCATAGTCATCTCTCCAAGAATCTCAATCACAAAAGCCAAGGTGGCTAATGCATCAGCGAACTGATTCTCTGCCCTAGGCAAATGTATATACCTCAACTCATTAAATCTATCAATCAACAAGTCTAAGTAAGCATGGTAGGGTTTCAACTTCTCATCCCAAGTCATCCAAATACCTTGAGTTTGTTGTATCACCAGGTTGGAGTTGCCGTGGATCTCCAATTGTCTGACCCCAAGATCAAGTGCAATCTCTAGGCCTGTGATGCATGCCTCATACTCCACAACATTATTCGTCAACCAGTGATGATCAAAAAATGCTAATCGAATCGACTTGGGGATATGATCACCCAGGGGTGATATCAACAGGATTCCAATGCCAAATCCCAACTAATTAGCAGCACCATCAAGGTACAAGCGCCACCCTGCAATACTATCAACCGAAACAAACTGCTCATCAGGGAAATCGTCATCAATTGGCTTGTCATCAGATATCGAAAATGAAGCTAAGTGATCCACGATAATGCTACCATTTACTGACTTTTGCATGATGTACTAAATATCAAACTCTGTCAACAGTACCAACCATCTCATGAGCCTTCTAGTCAAAACAGGCCTGTCGAATAGATATCTCAATGGATCCAATCGCGAGACCAAGCGTATGGAGTACTCTATCATGTAGTGTCTTAGTCTCCTAGTGGCCCAAACCAGTGCCAAGTAGAGACGCTCAATCATAATGTATTTGCACTCATACTCAAGCATTCTCTTACTCAGGTAGTAAATGGCTCGCTCCTTTCCTAAGTCGTCGAGCTGACCTAACATGCACCCTAAAGCCATGTCTGAAACTGACAAATATAAAAGCAGAGGGTGCCCCGGTGTAGGAGGCACTAAAATAGGAGGAGAAATGAGACACTCCTTAATCTTCTCAAAAGCGTGTTGGCAATCATTATTCCAAATTGTAGGTTGGTTCTTTCTCAGAAGACGGAAGATAGGCTCGCATATGTCTATCAACCTAGAAATGAAGCGACTGATCTACTGTAATATGCCTAGAAAGCCTCTTATCTCTCTCTCAGTCATCGGAGTAGGCATGTCAAGTATGACTCTGATCTTCTCCGGATTAACCTCTATACCACACTCGCTGACGATATGTCCTAGTAGCATCCCAGAAGTTACCCCAAAGGTGCACTTCTTGGGATTTAATCGCAGTCTGAACTGTCTGATCCTCTCAAAGAATCTTTGTAAGGCTGGTAGGTGATCTACCCTGTCTGGGGATTTCACTATCATGTCATCCACATATACCTCAACATCTTTGTGCATCATGTCATGGAACAGAGTAGTAACGGCTCTCTAATAAGTGGCTCTTGCATTCTTCAACCCAAATGACATGACCTTGTAGCAATAAGTGCCCCACTCAGTGATGAAAAATGTCTTCTCCATATCCTCTAGAGCCATCAAAATCTTATTATACCTAGAAAACCCATCCATAAATGATAACATAGAATGCCCTGTAGTGTTATCAACCAACATATCGATGTGTGGAGGGGGAAAATCATCCTTAGGACTGACCTTGTTAAGATCCCTGTAATCAACACAGACCCTAACCTTGCTATTCTTTTTAGGAATCAGAACGAAATTAGATAGCCACTCAGGGTACTCGACCACAGATAAGAAACCAACATTGAGTTGTTTTTTAATCTCCTCTTTAACCTGTAAACTCCACCGAAGGTGCAGTCTTCTCAATTTTTGCTTAACCGGTCTAGCATGTGGCAGAATGGGCAAATGATGTTGGACTATAAAGGGATCAAGGCCTGGCATGTCCTCATATGACCATACAAATACATCCAAGTATGACCTAAGTAGGTTAATTAATCTGCTCCTCTTGTCAAGAGATAGGGAAGAGCCAATCTTAAGTTCCCTAGACTAATCAGAAGTCTCGAAATCCACTAACTCAATGCTACCGAAGGTGCAACTTTCCTTTCTTCTGAGTCTGGATCACAATCTGATTGACCACTCAGTAGGTCATCTAGGTCTTCCACGCCATCAATATCATGTATCACTGCTATGGGTGCCTGAGGTGTGATCAAAGGGAAATGTTGTGACACAACAGGTAAGTACTTGAAAAGGCTTATATCATTATTATTTCCGTCAAACATAACATCATAGCGGGTGACAAACCTGGACATAAAGTCTAAAGAAAGAGGTAGGTCCACGGGATTTGACGCTCTCTCTTGCAGAAATGAAACTAGGGGTAGCAACATTAGTAATAGAGTCATCTCCATCCAGCTCAAGTATAGAAACACCAAACAGATCAAAAGCAGAATGAGGCCTGTGTGGAGTAGCATCAAGAATACGGCCTATGCCTATCATGTCCATCTCATCAGTGTAGACATCATCAAGGGTCACTCTGCCTGCTCCGCCCCCAGAATCCACGAGCAATCCTAAAATCAAAGTCCCCATCCGGGAAACACATAGAGAACATGCTGGCCCGGCCCGGTGACGAGGGTGCAACTATCACAGCATCGGATCCCTCGGTGATCCTAGAACTCAAATGCATTTGTCCTAGTGCCTGTTGAATATCCTGAATCTCCACTGTCTCCGAAATATGGTTAATCCCCTCCACGCGGGGTACATGCTTTGAACCTCTGATAAAGTAGTCAGTCAAGCGGAAGGTATACGGGTGAAAAGGATAATCAAGTGGAATGCCAGACAAATGAGCCCTCACCATGTCCAAGCGCAATTGCGCCATGTGGCGTGCATCCTCCTCTATAGGAGTGTAACCTAAACCGTAGGGTGCGTCATGACTAACTGTGAATGCAAACTCATGTGACCCCTGCTGGCGATGACCTAATCCCAAGCTAGGTAAATAGGACAAGTCTTTCATCATGCTGAGTACTAAGGTGCTACTATACTGATCAAACGACATAGGCACCATGTCTCTACTGTCATCCTCTAAGCTAACTACCTGAAACTCATCAAATGTGAACCCGGTCAAATGCAAGTCATCATCACTATGGCTAATCTACAACACAAGCTCAGAAAAAGCGATGATATCTTTGTCAGATTGTATCGAGATGACTCGTTCCTCATGTATGAACTTCACCTTCCGGTAAAGGGAATATGGTATGGCGCTAGCCTCATGAAACCAAGGGCGACCAAGAAGCAGGTTGAAGGATGATTAGATCTTCAAAACCTGGAATAGCACAAAGTATCTGACTGGCCCAATCATAATGTGTGCATTAATTGTACTTATAACAGTCCTCTGAGTCCCATCATAAGCTCTAATAGTCTATGTCGAAGGTTTGAAATCAGATGGAGAAAAGCCAAGAGCAATGGTTGTAGCCAAAGGACAAACATTCAGGGCAGAGTCGTTGTTTAGCAGGACTGTCGACACTCGACGACCTGAACATGCAACATTGATATACAAGGGACGAATGTGACCTGATCCCTCTAGGGGCAAATCATCATCAGAGAACACAATACATGTGGCTCTGTCAGTTGTCAAAATGTGTATGAGTCCCTCTAGGGTAGTAGAGGTATCAATCCTAATCTGGCTGAGTGCTCTAACTAATGCATCTTTATGCATACTAGATGAGTCCAAAAGGCTCCAGATAGATATGCGAGTCTGCGTAGTGCGCAGCTGGTGTAAAATCTCGTTGTCCTCTCTTTGAAGCTCCTCTCTAGTGGTTGCACCAACAAATGGCCTGTTAATGGGTGGAGGCTGGGCTACTCTCCCACTCCGTGTGACTATCTAAACATCTCTGCTAGTAGGCCTGTAACCCTCGGGGAACAGAAGGAAAGGTGTCATAGGTGGTGCGTGCTGCAAATACCCTGTTGGTACTGATGATCATTTGGGAGTCCTATCTGGGGTCAATATGAATGGCCTAGGGGTATACTGGTCAGAAGTATATCCAATGAAGTCTGAATCCTCATATAAACTGATCGATTGAGGTCCTTCTCCATCCCACCCCATCATAAATATCTCATTCCCTACAAACTCAATCAAATGTACCCCTCCTAGGGGTGGAGGTACAACCCTAATATCGTGAGTGGGGAGCGGGTATGTGGTCACACCAGGCCGTCCCAAGTCAACTAGGCATTGGTCAATCAGATCCTGAATAGCATGTCTCCACGCTGCACAACTGTCTGTGTCATGGCCTACCCTATGGTGGTAAGCACAATGAAGATCTGCTCGATATCTCGGTGGGGTCTACTGCGGCAGTGGTCTAGACGGTAATGGAGCAATCAGTCCCTCTTCAACAAACCTCTGAACAGCTCGGCTCAAGGGCATCCCGAGCTGTGAGAACTATCTAATGGACCTTGATGGAGGCAGTGCCCTGTACTGATGATGGAACTACATAGGTGGCCTCTAAGCTGCCTGAGTGGCATATACTGGCTGTAGTGGTGGGTACAGAAAAGCAGTCCCTGCTAGCCTGGTGAGAACATCTAGTCTCTACTGATCATGTTGTAATGTCGAATAAGGAATATCTAAAAATTATCTCAGAGTTTAAGGGTGTCGTGGAGATCTGTGGCTCATCATACCAATAGTACCAACGTCTAATGGTCTAGAGCCTGACCCGAGTTTCTTTCCCTTTGAGTCAGAAGGGGAAGAGTTTGCCCATAATCCCCTAGCTATACTGTCCTCGATGCCATAGAGAGCCTGTACCAATGAGCCAAAATTAGTCTGAGGAAAACCCATGAGATGTTTGGAAAACCGAGGCTGAAGGTTGCGCATAATCATACTAATCTGATCTCGCTCCGAATGTTTATCAATAATCTGCAATATCTTCTCCCTCCAATGGGATATGAATGAAGTAACCGACTCATCTGGCCTCTGTCTAAGGGTCTCCAACTCTCTCTGTGACACGTCCACTACTATGTTAAAAGAATACTGCCTGAGGAATTCTTGTGCTAAATCACTTCAGGTCCTGCGTCGTGAGAAGTCTAGTGAAGCAAACCAACGTTGTGCGGCCCCACTTAGTGACAGGGGAAACAACATAATCATCTATGCCTCATTTAGTTTGTGCCCGAGCATAACAATGTTGTACAACTGCAGGTGAATACGAGGGCACCCAATCCCTATGTATCTCTTAATATCCGGCGTGCAGAACTCAGTAGGCAATGCTACAACTGGCAAATTGTCATACCCATCCCAACTCATAACTCCGTCTGAAACATGCAACAACCTCATCCTCAACTCAATCCTATCGATGCGGGCCTGAGTATCATCTATAACCTGCGTCGGTGCCATAATAGAATGTGGTGTAGTCTCAATCTGCCCATGCAAAACAAATGCCCCAGCCTATAGAGCTAGCTGAACTGGTGGTGGTGGAAGTGGAGGAACCACGTGGTCCTGCTGTATGGAATGGCCAGATGGTGGCAGTGGTGGTATACTAGAGTCATGTGGGGTGCTCCCTGAAGCGGTACTAGCTAGGCCTGGTGCCTATCAATCCTCTGTCCCAATCCTAAAATAGCGTCCCTTAAAGATTCCATGGTATCTGTGATCTCGACTAACTGGTCAACAGTAGCATACTGAGGGTCCATATTTCTATGAACTAACGGTTGTCCTATCTAACTGTACTGATCTGAGCCTCTTACAAGTCTCCCTCCAACCCTGATCCAAGCTCTAGAACCCAGGTCGTACTCTCAATCAACAATCCTGTGATGAAAGGAAGGGTATAAGCTCCTGTGACTATCAAACTTGAAATCAGACCACTAATGTAATCCCACAACTAAATCCTCCGATGGAATGAATTGTCATGTGGTGCCGACAGCTAACTAATACATGACCTCATGTGTGGAGACGGAATTCTGACATGGCAATATACTAAGGGTAAAGTAACTTTATAACTGATGATAGATGAAAACATAACCCAAAGACTAGACGACCGCACCCACAGGGGGTATGCAACCTAGGATCATAACCAACAAACAAAGTGACACATGGCCACACATGTATCCAAGAAATCTAGCTCAAGCTATACAGGTCTTCATTGCTCGGATATCTGTCATCTCCATAGTGCTCCCAAACATCGATATAGCCCTTACGCTAGACCCTACTCCAAGCCTCTATCTTGGTCGAAGGCAAACAATTGGGAATGGTTCCCATACAAATCAAGAAACCAATGAGGAACAGTCAACCAAGACTAGGAACCCGGATGTAAGGGGATACATGTGTGCCCCACAAAGATAAGTAGCAAACAAGCATACAAGAGATTGTGAGTCATGCAGCAAACAGTCATACACAAAGAGCTGGCCTATCACAAAATCTACACACAAACTAATCATCTATGCTTATCATGGACCAGAAGATCAAGCACTACCAACAATGGATGAACATGATATCACCAATCAGCTGAACATTCAGGCAACAACAAATCACAAGTGTGAACCAAATACCAACCAAGTAGGTGATCATTAGTCATCCAAATGGCCCAAAAGTCGATTGGTCAATGAACCGTGTGCTCAAATATACCCAACTCAAGTTCAAGTTTGATTTTCTTATGAAACTAGAGATTTTGGGTTCGATCCCCAATGAAGTCGCCAATTTGTGGACCCTACCTCAATCCACCGACCGGCGCGACTCGCGAATTAAAACAAATAATGTGAATGTGGAGAAAAAGTGGTTTTCAAGTTTTGGAAAATCCATCCCGACGAGGGACGGTTTTCACTTGGAGTCACTACTTACTTTTTATTTTTATTTTTGAAACGGGGAAAATTAAGTAAGAACAAAAACCCCTAAATGACTCCAGTTAGGAAAAAGCGGTCCAGAAACTAGATTTCTGGGTTCGGGGATCAAGTTACCTATTAGGAAGGTATCTCATGCGAGGTAGCACCCTTCTAGGTTGGAGATCCGGTCTCTACTGGTGAATTGGGTACATCGAAGCATATGGGTCGAAGATCAGTCGATTCCCCTAGGTCACATAGACGACAGGACTCATGCAATCCTAGTTGGTGTTCAGCACACACAGGAAACTAATAACCAAAACAAAATTGTGTTCTTGAGGTCCCAACCCGTGTGCTGCGAGAAAGGGTTAGTTAATAAGCACAAGCACACAATACATGTAAATTCCAAATTTACTAAAATTTCCAGCCATGACCAAACCATATATATGTAATCTCTAGGCTCTACCCAATGGGCACCAAGTGCAACCGTGACTTTGGACTACATGGCTAAAATTTAGTTACTCTCATTCCCTTGGCTTTTAGCTAAGGACTAACATCTCTCCCGTTTGAACTTCATCCCTTAATAACTGACATTTTGGAAACTTTGGAAATTTTTGGAAATGACACTAAAAAAATTGAATCCGGACTTTTCGATACTTTTTGGAAATTAATGCTAAAAAAATAAATCCGGAATTTTAGAAACTTTTGGAAATTTATGCTAAGAAATTGAATCCGGAATTTTTGAAACTTTTTGGAAATTGACGCTAAAAAAATAAATCCGAAATTTTAGAAACTTTTGGAAATTTATGCTAAGAAATTGAATCTGGAATTTTTGAAACTTTTTGGAAATTGACGCTAAAAAAATAAATCCGGAATTTTTGAAACTTTTGGCAATTTATGGTGAAAAATAAAAATAAAAAATAAATCCGGCATTTTGGGTACGAAAATTTTAAAAAATGAATCCGGAATTTTTTGGAATCTTCAGAAACTTGGAACAAAATTATCCAAAAATCATAAAAATAAAAAATAAAAAATAAAAACTACATTTTATAAGACTACTCAAATGTGGCATTTTTTTTAAAAATTAGACTTCACCAAGTTTAAAGAAAGACATGTGTGGTTGGAAATCTTAAAGATTGAATAAACAATGAACAAAAGATTTAAAGAAACATTAAAAATCTAGTAGCCATCATTATTTAAATGGCATCTTGCAATGTTTTTTGGTGGTGCATGCTAAATTGTGCCTTACAAAGTTGACTAAACCAATTCAACAAACATGTGTTTATTTTTTATTTCAACAGTGGAGACAAGTGAGTGGGCTGGTCATGCAGAGGGCGCATGGGAAAATGGTCGACTTGCTACAGCCGATGGGACTCCCATCTAAAAAGCTACCCGAACTTGCTCCTATGTATCCCGACAAGGGGGGGGGGGCACAAAAGAGAGGCGTCATCCATGCCATGGTAGCAAAGGAAGCCATCCCGTTTGGGCATTAATCCATTAACACAAAACCTTCCAGAATTGGACAGGCTTATCTCTTATATCCAAGCCTCTATCATTCTCTAATACAGGTTCAAACACATAGACAAGGACTCTAACATCGTTGAAAAAAAAAGTAGAAAGCATAGATGAAAACATTAAAAAAAAAATTCCCAGGGAAGGGTGAGCAAAAGATGAACATAAATAGCCTCATTTCAGGGTAGATTCATGGGCTGAAACGGAGGAATGATTCAAAATAGATTTTTAACATGAACAAAATCAAACGGGATCAATGGCATCAACTGAATGAATAACATAGCTAATAGACAAAGAACCAATTTCAACATAATAATTTGTGGCCCTTTTCGTCCACACCAATCAATAAAACATTAAATATTCTGAAACAACTAGAAAGAGGAATTGAATATAAGCAAGAATTTTGAGAGTAACCCGAAACTTACCCTGAAGAACCAGTATTTGAGAGGTATTCCTCGGCTTCAAGTGAGATTGATTCTCCTTCTGCAAAATCCACTCAAGACCGGTGATCACGATCTCTTTTTCTTCTTACCAAGGCAAACCAGAAAAACCTCTTTTCCTTTTCCTCAAGATCCTTCCCTTTTCCCGTTCTCTCTCTTTTTCTTTAAAAACCTTTCCCACTTCTTCTCTCAGACCTCTATTTTTTTTCCCTTTCTCCTTTATTTTCTCTCTCTAGGTGCCAAACCCATAGAAACCCCTAGACTTTTCCCCCACGCTTTCAATTCTCCTTCTATAGAGTCTCCACCCAAAATTTCTCAAAAACCTTTTTTTTTTCTCCAAACGTCTCATTTTTTCTTTCTTTTTTTTTCTCAGCATCTACACCACCCCATTTTCTTTTCCTTTCAGCTCTAGAATCCCCACCTTCAGCCTCGGAACCGCAACTCATTCAACTCTCCTCTTCCCGAGGTGGGCAGCTAAAAAAAACTTTTCCTCGGAACCGGTCAACTGCCTAAAAAAAAACTTGTTGAACCGGTTGAGCCGATTGCCCATTCGGTCAATCGATTGAGAAAAATTCTCAAATTTTGACATAATGTTCCTTGAAGAATAAGGAATCCAACAAAAAAAAAAAATGGTGTGCAATTCCAAGCTCGAGATGAGAGAAAAATGACTAAAACAAGCCAGTGTGTTCCATCATGGTCTCCAACTTTACTAAGGTTGTGGAAACTTCAACCTCTATCCCATAGAATGATACGAACCAAGGAATCGACCATGACGCCACTTCATAATGGACCAAACGCTCGCACTAAATCAGACCATAGGTGAACTCACATGGGGTTCGGGAACCGATTAAGCCCAACAAAGGCTCCATGGTTGTGACACATAGAATTGAGTGCGGGTGACACCCCCAAGATATATGCAAGCAGCAAAGGACAAAATTGAGGGTCTACAACTAGCAATTTAATTGAGAAATTATTTTCTCTGTGAACAAACGAGGGAAAGGACTAGGCTCCAAGTTTGGGCCACAACCTTTCTCTTCACTTGAGGCCTGGGTTGAAGTTTCAGCCCTGGATCTGGTACAACAACTCACTCAATCCATCCTATAGTTCCATGTGGAGAAGTACTTCTAAATGATAATAGAATTTGAAGATGAAAAATAATTTATAGTGTTTGGTAAAACTCTCAATTATAGATCCTACACTTCCAGAGATGATTTATCACATTTTAGAAGAAAAATCAAACATGTTAACTACAAATTTTCATTATGCAATTAATATTTGTTCAATGAACCCCAAAACCATAAATATCATAGGTTCAATCCTGGATCATAATCAAAATAAATTATACGCATCAGATACAATTCCCCTTTCTATGGTTCTTTATTCGTACTTGCTTAACTTTTTTCCCTTTCCCCCTTTTTTTTGTAACCTAAACTCTCTCTCCAAAAAACATGAGATCTCTAGTCCACTTGTAAGAACTGATTTTATCTATCTTCTCTAAGTAACATTGAGTCCTTGGAGCCAAGAAAGGATTCAAGATCGCAAGGAGGCATGTAAGCAGGAGGACCCTTCATACTCGTCTCAGCTGTACCACCACTCTTTACTATAAAAGCAGTGTCCATTCCCCAGCTCATATGTCTGTCGAAGTGACAGTGCATAAACCACACACCTAGAGCAAAATCATCCATATTAGTAAATATGATCAATGAACAAATGAAAACTATAAAAATAATAATGTGAAGAAAATATATACCTGGATTACTAGCTTTGAATCTGATGGTTGCCCATCCATCCTTAGGAATTGGGATGGTATTAAGTTCTGGTGGATCATAAAGATTATAATTTTTGGGGTCGGTCACATTGTTAAATATTCCTTGACCCCTTCCAACCACATAAAATTTGTATCCATGGAGATGAATTGGATGATTCTCTGCTGAATTCATTACATCAGTCCCTTGGAACACTATCTCGACTGTCTCATTGTAGTTCAGCACCTTCACCCTAGTCCCAGGGTCGGATACGGTAACATTGTTGCTCAGCAAATCATCAGATGTGAAGTTAAAATAATGAAGTGGCTGGTCCGGGAAGTTCGGCTCGTAGAACCCACTCAAGTTCCTGATGCAAGAAAATGAAAAACTTAAGCTATTCGCAAATGCTAATTCATAAAGTGAAGTGCAGATGCAGAAAAAAATCAATAGAAGAACAGAATATATACCAGTAGTAGGCTTGAAGGATATCCACTTTTGGGTTCTCAAAAGTCTTGTTGTTCAAGCCTGCAGCGATCCTATAGCCATCCGGCCCCGCACAGGAGTCGTTCGGACAAGGCAACATGTTCATGGTGACTACTAAATACATTCGGGTAGTGACATCTAGTGGGACATCAACGGGGTGCTCTGGGCTTGCCAAGCTTCTTATCTGGTTCGTAAACAATGAAGCAACAACTGTATCATTGTAAGCAGGAATGTGGTATGGAAATGAAGGAGTTGATGGGTGAGTGTAGTTCCCTCTGTACTCGAAAATTGCAGTAGCAGTGCTATGATCATAGTCATCTGCTCCACCATCGAAGTATGGAGTAGCAACAATGTAATACTCTCCAAGAGGTTGGTCTGCTGTGACCAACACATCCATTGTTTCTCCTGGAGTTATCATTATATAAGGGGTGGTTAAGGGTTTGAAGTAGGATGCATCCCCTCCAACCACTGTGACGTTGTGTTCAGCGATCATGAAGAAGAAATCTTGGTTCTGTGCAGCATTCACTATGCGGAGAAGATAGGTCTTCCCATAATCAACCATCAGTCTGTATGTTGTTTCTGCAACATGAGAACAAATCATTATAATTAGAATTTTAGGTCCTATTTTGTAACGGTTTAAAAAAACAGTTTTAAAAAGTAGTTTTTGAAAACTATTTTTTAATATTTTATATAATTAAATTTTATTTGAAAACCTAAAATATTTTAATTTTTTGAGTATTTATAAATATGTTTAAAAAAATAATTTTTTTTATCTAAGTGCATTAATTTTTTATTATTTTATATATTTATATAATTATTTTTTAAAATAATCTTAAAAAATAAATAAAAATAATTTTTTGGTTGCCATATTTTCTTTATTTTTTGTTTTGGAAAACACAAAAGGTTGCCAAAAATATCTTTGATTTTTCAAACCCATGTTTCTTTTTCAGAAAGTGAAAAAAGATGCACAAAAGAAATTACAAATACAAATAAAACTAAATCAGCATTCAATTTGAGATGAAGACAACAAAATAGTCGCCGTGATCCAGTACCTTTGGAGCAGGGATATAGATCCCCAGGTTGGCCATTGATGGTGAAAGCGTCTGATAAATTTGCCGTTCCACCCCTGCTGAGAGTTTCCGTCATCAGTTCCATCACATCATGCTTATACCAAGATGCTGCAAACACGGTAGGTACAGAGAACTTTAATAATGCCACTAGTTTACTTGTCATTCTACCAGCCAGTCAAACGACGCTTTATTTTTCGAAGGGGAGTTCCCACTAGTATTTTTCTATCTGATAGAAAAGGAAAACGTCCAGAATCACACGTGAAAGTAATATATTCTGTCTCCATATTCAACGTCAAACCATTCCGACCCAAAAGTCTTACTTTATCTTCTCCTTTCTCTCTTCCTCTCAGTTTTCTAGGTTTTGTCCTTTTATAAGGAAAAAAAGGGGTGATAGATCTAGTTCTGTCCCGGAATTTATCCTGAAAAAAGAAATAAGGATTAGGATTTAGTTACCCAACACAATGATTTCTTCTGCATCAGGCTGTGGAAAGGGATATGTAGTTCCAAGAGCAGGCAAAACAACAATGGCACCGTGCACAGTGGCTCTGGTCCAGTCACTGTGGGCATGCCACCACAGTGTCCCTTCCTCGGTGGTAAATATCACCTCTTGAGTGAAATTTGTTCCCGGTGGAATGGGGCATTGTGTGATGTACTCAGGCCCATCTCCCCATGGATTTCTTGGGTTCTTCACTCCATGCCTGTAGCCATAAATTTATATTAGGCAATAAAATCATTAACATTATGAATATTGTTTTTGTTACAATAATTTAATTCAATTAATTGGTAAACTCTTTTTATGTTCCATGTAAGTTGCGTTTGTTAAACTTTTGAAGAAAGAGTAAGAAGGAAAGTGAATAAAAAATTCTAGAATAAATACTTTTGTTGAAGTTTTTATAAATTTTGTAGAAAAAAGATTTCCAAATTCTATAAATTGGTCATATTTTCATCAATTTAAAAATATTTTAAAATTTATACACTTTTTTATAAATTAAATAATTATTTCCGGAAATGACTCTTTATTAGATAATATTAAACAAAATTATCAAAAAAATTAATTATTCATTTTAAGTTAATAAAAATATTTTATAAATAAATATATTATAAATTTTTATTATATAATATGAGATACAAATCATTGTTAAAAATAAAAATTTTGTTGGTTAACATCAACAACAAAATAAGAAATTTTAAAAACTTAAAAACTAAAAATATATAAATAAAATATTGATTTTCACTTCACCATTAGTTAAAAATATAGATATTGAGAAAGAGAAATACAATAAAAGTCAATATTTTATTTATTAAAATTTTTAAAATTTTATTTTGATTTATATTTAATTTTAGTTGTATTTTTAATTTTTAATTTTTAAAATTTTTTATCTATTGTTGTCAATATTCCTTTTGAAGAGAAAAAAAAAATCCTAAGTTAAGTCTCACGGTTAAAAAACAATCAAAATTAAAAGAAAGATGGACTCTTTACAACTAAGCATCTACATGTCTATTTGTTAATCAGTATTATTGTCATAATAAGTAAAATGACTATTTTAAATGATAAAATGAATAAAAATATTAGAAAAACTAATAAATGATAAAACAAGAACACACGTGTAATTTTGAGTACACAAGAGAAATGGTTGTATGGTTTTTAAAAATATTTATAATTTTATTTTTTTTATTTTCAAATTTATATTTATCTTGTATTTAATTAATATATTAAAAAAACTATGCTAATGATTTTTATATTTTATCAACCATAAGGAAAATAGTGAAATTCTCGAAACTTCTCTACCTGAAACCATTTTTAAAGTAGACACACGGGAGAGAGAAAGAGTACCAGTGAATGGTGACACCATAGGATCCTTGGTTATGAATATTAACGTAAATAGTATCTCCCTTGCGAACACGAATCACCGGCCCCGGAAAACTTTCATTCACAGTCAACATCGTCTTTGTACTGCACAGCCTGGTGAAGTTGCTCTCCGTCAGCTACAAGCCGACCAAATAAAATAATAATAATATTAAAAAAAATGAAGAAAATTGGTAAGTCCTCATCAATCTAAGGCAACAAAAAACGTAGGGTTGAAATGAGATGAAATGCTGCTTAATTATTACTACTTACATGAAACTCATGGTAATGGACTTTGCTGTCAGCAGCGCAATGGAGCATCATCCCACAGCAAACCACAAACCCGGCAACATGGAGGAACAGACCCATGTTCATCAACTTCATTTTCTTCCTATCCGTGTCCTTGACCTTCAATATATAGCCAGTCAAATAATCTGGAAAATACACATGAGGGCTAAAAAGGTAGGTGTGCTTTCCGGCGAATAACAGTTGGGTATACAACAATGACTTCTGGCTTGTTGGTATGAGCCGACGAACCCAATCTCTTACAGTGCCTTCCAACCAACTAAATTCCTTGGTGTCCAAGTTAGATGCCAACTGACTGCTAATATTATGATATTGGAAAGGTAGTTAATGGATTCCTTCTTCAAACTCGGCCCTCTCCTCCTATTATAACCACTCAAATGAATGACCGATCAGTGAATTGTCATCTTTATTTTTAATTAAAAAATTAAAGTGCATGCCAAGCTTATTTTAATAGAAGAAAAGTCTCTCTCTCTCTCTCTCTCTCTTCAGTTTATAATATTACTTTTTAAAATGTCTCTCAAGATGCGCTTTTTAGCCTTTTTAATTGGATAATAGTATGTGGGCCTTGCCAGATCAGCAAAATATTCTTTCAACATCACTTGGAAAGAAAAACCAGAATTCTTACACAAACAAAGGTCCAAGCAGTGTTTGAAATATGATAAACACAAATATTTCGGTACTTGAATTTTACAAATATATCAAAAAAAAATATTGGTGAATATTTTTACACAAATATTAGTGAGACAAAAATTATTCAAAGTTAATGGGAATGCTTGGAAAACTCCAAAAAATGATAAGATAAGTAAGAATACTCGTATTAAAGTTATTTTATAAATGTAATTGACATAAATATGGTCAAAGAAAAAAATATCGGTAAACAGATATATATCGGTAGATTCGATACTTGGATTTTAAGAATAAAAAATATGAATTTTAGAATTGTATACTTAGAAAGTTAGAACTGAGTTAAGAAATTAAGAAATATTTGATTTTGTTAAATGAAAACAATTTATACATAAACATAATACACATGACATTGCAATAGTCCTTAATATCAAAATGAAGATCGATGTAGTTTCATCATATTGTTAGATGAAGGGAGCTCATATTGTTGAAGACAATATTCATACCAAGACATGGAGTTTCGATAGTATTAATTGTAAGTACAAAAATGTCATGCATAAATTTCTTGAGTCCTGCTCACAACCTGTCCATGGATGGGAAATCTAGGGTTTTCCCATGTGCTCGTTTATAATCTTTGTTGTTGCATCTGATATGGAAGGTAGTACGACATTTGTGCAGAAGGAAAATAGCTATACGTTTCATACTCTTCATTAGTGGAACTTGAAAGATTTGAAGGAGGTTGAGCATAACTCATTGTATAAGGGGCATAAATGTTGACTTCATTTGACGAGTCACTAAATTGAGTCTCTATACTCATTGACTCAAAACTAGCCGACATTGAGTCCTTGTTGTATAGCACCATCCTTCATTGTCTTCCTCTATATGGCTTTCCAATGGCTCCAACACCTGGACCGACTCTTCTAGAGTCGTGGTCTTCATATTGAGTACAATGTGTGAAATCATCTTCACAAGTAAATGTCCATGGTTGTCCACTTTGTTGTTGTTGTCTAACATCTCCTTCATCATTTTTAGGGTCACTGCCATCATTGGTCCCTTATCCTCTTGAACCATCATAATTGGAAGCGGAAGTACCAACAACACTAGGTCTACTACTATGTCCAACACTCTTGGAGTCAAAAGAAGGTCAAGAAGTGACTGTTGGCTGAGAAGTTCCTTGTAGAAATGAATCTCTCGTGTCTTGGTTGAAACTATCAGTATGAACTTCTTCAAATAACACTCGTTCAACATCAATACCCGTTTCTTGGACATGTGCGACAATTTGTGGGTTGGGATTTCCATTTTCATCATCTAAATGAAGAGGTCTAACCCATTGAAACAATTGGCTATCTTCTTCTTCACCAACCTCAACTATAATGTAAAGTAAATCAAGGTAATCTTTCTCCGCAACTTTGTCATTTTCTACCTCCATATCACAGATCTTTAGTTTCATGTTACAATAACAGAAAACTAATTGTTGGCCTCGGGCAAGCAAGCTAATTTCTTTTCTTTGTATGAATTAAGGCAAATGTGCTCCAATTTCTCTCATAAGCTGAAGATGACGCAATTTGTGATAAAACCTTGATGGCCAACCTTCTTAATGTAGGAGTGTGGTTTCCATACATGAACCACCATTCAGCTACAACCAAATAAATGATATCAATACTTATATTGGAAAGCTACAATAATATGCTAATGAAATGTATTATTAATTCTCAAATAATACTCATCAGAAACCATTTCTGACTTCGAAGAAATCATCGCTCGATCATTGAATCCTCTTTTTGCATCTCGGAATAGTATAAGCTACATATTAAATAATTGAAAGTAAAAAATTGAGTAAACGAAATTCAATTATTTAATTTATATTATAACTCTAATAATTTACCTCATTTCCAAATTAACTAAGACCTTCTTCTACTACAAGATCTAATTTCACAAAGACTTCATGAATAGCTTGAAGTAGATTAGGATTAGTACCTACTCCAAGTTTATATTGAACCTTGGATTAAGAAAGAATGCTATGATAGTAAAGTATAAATGTAAAATTAGAATATTATGAAAGAAACTTATTAAATACCAATAAAGTTTGAAGATAGATAATACTTAGTTGCCTGTTGCATGAAGAGGATGTTTAAGAGTTCTATCCCAACAATCTACAATTATTTCTAGCACCCATTCTTTAGCATTAAGTCAAATGAGGTTCTCTTTCATAACTCGAATCAATTCGTACACAAATGGCATTGTAGGAACAACTTCTGAATCGACAATGCAAAGAACCATGTATAGCGCCTCATAGATTGACACTAGTTGTCCTACTCTCTCCCAATACGCATGGTCAAACATAAGTTTTTCAACCTCTTTGCCGATTAATGTGTGACTTAACTTGTGTTGTGCCCATTCATCACTAATAAACACTTTCTTCAAGTTCGCTTTTTTATTCAAAAGACTATGGAGGGCAATTTAATTGGTTGCAAATCTTGTTGTTGTAGGGTGAACTATGTCTCCACCACACACCTTCCGCATTTGTGCAAACATCCAACTATGGTTATAAACGAAATTAGTTATCTTTCGAGCCTTTGTAATCACATCTATAACACTCGGCCTTTTACCGATATCTTCGAACATTAAGTCAATGCAATGTGCTGCACACAGAGTCCAATAAAGATTGTATTTCTTCATTAATAGCTTCCTTGCCTTCACAAATGTTGACCCATTATCCATAACTATTTGTACCATATTTTGTTTGCCAACTTCCTTGATCACATCCGTCAACAAACCATATATGTATTTGTTGTCCTTTATATAATTTGATGCACCAACAGATTTGAGGAAGATTGTGTTACCTTTTAAATATACCATGAAATTAATTATGCTTAATTTCGTGGGTCCAGTCCATCTGTCACACATAATCGTACATTCATAAGTATTCCACTTTTCTCTTTGAATATTATCATAATCTTTCATGTCTTTATACTCCATATCCAAGTACTTGTATTTGATTTCATATAGAGACGATGGTTTTATACCCATACCTATCATCCATATATAATTAAAGCATATAAGAACAATTGTGGCAATCATACTTTATAAATAATAATGATATTGTTAAAATGAATACAACTTTTAAAATTATAGTAATTACCTTCTTGTTGTGCACCAACAATCATGTTCTTGAAGTGGTGAGAGTCTACTTGATTGGGCGCAACACTCTCATATATGAATAATTTACTGATCAAACGTCCCATGGTTTTCTTGATGGCATCACCTTTGAAAAGATTTTTCACATTTTTCTATCTTGCTGCTAAAGATTTGTACAATGAGGGTGCACTAGGCAGTGAGGATTCAAATATCGAACACTTTGCGATCTTCGCATATGCCTTGTTGGATTAGTTGGATGTGAAGACTTACTTATTATAATTATTAAAATTAAAAATATTTATCGGTTCCAAACCGATATATCACCGATATTTCGGTGATATTTCCGATATTTTTCCGAAATTTCTCCCATTCAATAATCGATGCTCAAAATCATTCCGAGGCCGTCCAATATCTAATATCAACGAAATATCATTGATAAAATCCAAAATTTCAATCCTTGGGTCCGAGGATGAGATGGAGTGCAAGAGAGAGAGACTCTCAAAGGATTGAAGACCTTATGGTGACAAATTCCTAAAATTATGATTTAAAAAAATAATTTATTTTTTTATTAAAAACATTGCACTACTTTTTACTATTTACAATTCAATTTTTTTAAAAATGAATTTTATTAGACCAATAAATATTATAAAAAATTAATTTCAAACATTAAAAGTCGGGCTAGGCCAAATCTTTATTAAATAACCATGCCCTACAGCCGAAGGCACCATTCCCATGTGCCAAGCCAACGAATTGGTGTCTCCTTGGATTTGCTGGAGATACTGTTGATTATTTTGGGATATAGGGTATTGTTATTGGTCTCTATTATATACTTTCTTTTGAAAGTTTTTCCATGGATACGTTTGCTAGTGCATTAGATTTAAGTTGATAATTTGTTTCATTCATCTTGACTTGAGACTTTTTTAATTTATTATGTCTTATTCTCCTTTTCCTATAAAACCCATAAAATCTTCCCTGCGCGTTTGATTACTTGTTGGGACTTGAAAAAGCTTCCCTCAGTGACAATGGGTTGATTGCATTGTAGAAGCAAAAGTACCTCCAAACGTAGCAGAATTCAATTTATTAGGAAGGGATTGGAGGGAAACCTGACTAATTTTACCCCCACATGGGTTCAAGGGAATTTGATTTCAGTTCATTTTTTAACGTTGGTGCGAAGTCATGCCCAATAACTTATTCCATTAGTGTGTTAAACAGTTAATTGACTACACAATTTGAGAAAAATTGAATAGCAAAATGAAGTCATGCCCAATAACTATTCTCCTTAATAATTTTCTAGTCATTTTTAGCTACTTGAATTAAGAGTTGACCTTTAATATTTTGAGGTTATGAAGTATATGATTTAAGAAGAATTTAATTGACTATAAAACTTAAGGAAATTAAGCAAAATTTTATTTAGTTAAAAGCAAATATTGAGTCGTTACGTTATAATATGATACTCTTATTCTGTATTAAACTTACTTGAAAACATGTCTTTAGTATTTATCAATTTGATTAATCTTTATTTTTATATTTAGTGGCAGAGTCAAGATTTCAGTGAAGGGGTAATTTCTAAAACATATTTAAAGTTTGTCAATTATAAAATATGTGGACTTTAGCCTAATGACTAGCCATAACACTTTTTAGGGAGCAAAAACTAGTTCTAGGTTCGATTCCCCTCATAAGAAGTGGTTTTTTTTTTTTCTTTTGTCTTTTTTAACATTTTTAGAATGGCACTTCACGCTACACCTTGCCATGGGACTCCACAATGTCAAGTCACAATATAATAGTTATTCTCGTATGTTTTGAATAATGAATTTTTTTATACATTTTATTTGACTTTATTTCACTATTCTAAGATAGATTTCACTAGATTCTATTAATTAAATTAACTAGATCATCACATCAAATTATATTTTCTTTAGCTATATATATATATATAAATTAAACAATTCAAATTATTGTTATAATTTCTTTAATACAATTATAAAAATTATTCTGGTTATTTAGTAATTATTATTGATAAACTAGTGATAATAATTTATGTTTTTATTTTTCTAAATATTTTAAATTTATTAAGGAATTTTAACTAGACTATTTGTAAATTTTTAAAATTGAAGTATTAATTTTTAATTAAAAAAAAACCTTCCTAAAAATCCGAAAGTTAGAAATGGAACTTAAAAATAAAAATAAAAAATAAAAAATCTACCCTTATGACCCAAATTGCAAAATAATAATAACAAAATAAAATAAAAAAGAAAAAACAAAACAAATAAAACTCAATGGCCATGATTTCCCTTTTTGGTGCTCGGTGAAGAAGGAAGACAACTCAGCTGTATTCGTAAATTCAGTTTTTTTCCTTCTAACTCAGCCTTCACATCTGACTATTATAGACACGAATGTTTATAAAAACAGCACCAGCTTCCTCAACCAGTCCCTGATCACTATAAGAGCAGATCATCACGGTGAACGCGATAACGTCTTCAGGCATTTCATCAAACATCCGACGTGCATCCCCCGATTCCCCTCATTTTCCGTATAACTCCATCCTCAACTTCACAAAACGTTTGAGCTGGAGCCCAGCTTCATAGCCCGTCTGTGGATCCACGTGCTTTCAAAATGGAGGCCATTAAGTAATTATCAGGCAGAATTGACTCATGGAGCATTTTGGAATACAGCCGAATGCCACAAAGATGGCTTCCTGATGAAGCAAAGCCATCAATGACAGAAATATAGGGATAGACAGTTGGGTTGTGACCATTGAAAAATCCTCTAGGCCCAGAGTGCAGTGAATGGCGTAGCATTTGGATCTGGTAGAGAAAATATCAAATTAATATTATTAAAGGAAAAGTTATTCACATGTACCCAAATTCCAATTCTAAATTTTCAGACAATAATAATAAATAAATATTATATTAAAGAGAAAAAGATGAGGATTAAAAAAAAGCTTGATCGAGTCACAAGGATATACTTTCTTAAGAGAAAGTACGTCCTCTCCACAAAGTTGGTAAAATAAAAAATTTACAGATATATTATTAAAATAAATTAAATAAAAAATTTATCTTTTATAAAAATAAATTATAAACATTTATAATATTTATTTATTTATAAAATATATTTATTTTTAATATAATTTAAAAAAAGTAAAAATATTAAAAAATTTAAAAATCAAAATAAATAAATAAACAAACAAACGAGGCTTATGAGAATTTCTTATACATACCTGTGCTTTAGTCCAGTACGAAATTTTCTTTGGGGGGCGATGTGAATGGATACAAACAGATTAGGTCAAGATGGGGGTGTCGTATTCCGAAGCCACCGGATATCACCTCTAGCTAACAGTCAAACCATTACTCGATATAAAACCAAAAGTTAACATAAGAGAGAGACTTGGTTCCACCGAACTACATAAGGAGCCTTGAATTCCAAAGAAAAATCCTATTAGGAACAAAAAGAAATAGTGGCTTAACGCCAACCACGAAGACCTCCTTTTTGGAACAAGAAGACCTCCTTTCTCAGCTGCATTTCTTGAAGCAAATTGTTTCCCTCAAACCGTCCTTGTAAAAGACTGTTGGGCAGAGCCACTCTCAGAAAAATGGCTTGACTCAATAATGTTAGAATGTGGGTCTCTCATCAGAGGATCACGGACCAGTCTACTTATCTTTGTTTCAAAAATTTTGGTTTTACTATTTATTATTTAATGATTTAAACTGATTTCAAGTTAAAATTAACTTATGACTTGATTTTTTAATATTAATGTTATTCAATAAAATTAATTTACTTTTTCTAAATTATTGAATTGAGATATTTACCCTCTTCAATTTTAAATAATATTTATTTTTATTAATTTTAATTATTATTTACTTTTATTAACCTTAAATAATATATTTATATCAAAAGTATTGTAGACACATAACATAATACGAAATATAAGTTGTGGGTGTAAAAAATATTTTCATTAGATATGAGAAAATAGTACCCAAAAAAAATGAGATTTAAAACAAGTCTATTATTTTAATTTAATATTTAAAATTATTTTGAACTATATATATACTACGATGTTAGTAATTTACTTAATAAGTGAAATTAAGTTATTATGTTATTAAATTGATTTATTAAATATTATTTTAGAGGTTGCTTGATCAAATTTAATCCTTCATGGCTTAAAATGATTTTAAGTTAAATTATATTTAAGTTATTAAGTTTATTGAGTTGATTTACCCAAACCATTTTTAACTTTAATAAATTATAATATTAAGTACATATAAATACTTCACCAAAAATACTTAAAATACTTAATAAATTAAATTAAGTTATTAAATATTAATTCAATAAATTAATTTATTGAATACTTTCTTAGTAAACAAGGTTATAATACTTGTGTTTGAATTAATTAGTTATATATATTTAAAACATAGCTGAAATATATAATTTTTTTATAAAAAAATTACTACCTCTTTTAAAAACACAAAATAAGTGCTTAATTTTTCTATAAAAAATTCTATATTTCAAGATTTACTTCTTGTAGAAAAATAAAGTGAAAGAATAAAATGGAAAAGAAAAAGTAGAATGCTCAAGAAGAAAATTGAATGAATTTTCATTAAAAGTCTCTCCCTTTTAAAGGGAGTCACAAAGAAATATACATCATCACAAATTATCATCCACAAGTTCCCACAATACTACAAATTCTCATATTTTATAATACTCCCCCTTGGATGATCATAAGAATAGGGCGACTGTCTTGTTAAAAACTTTGCTAGCAAACCTAATCGGACAAAACTTAGATGAAGGAAAATAAAAGTGTAGAATATCCATATTAGTATTTTTCCCCTTCGTGTAGATATGATTATGATTTCTTCAATACTTCAACTAGTAGATCTCTCAATCTTCACATTCTGATATTGTATCTTAACTTTTTCAATGTAGCCAAAGGTCATGTCTTTGTAAATAGATCTACTAGATTATCACATGATTGAATCTGTTTAACATCTATTTCATCCTTCTCTTGGAGCTCATGAGTCTAGAAGAACTTGGGAGAGATGTGCTTAGTTTAGTCACCTTTTATGAATCCTTCTTTAATTTGTACAGTACAAGTAGCATTATCTTCATGTAACCTAGTAGTGTTACTTATAATGAAGGGTAGTTTAAATGTTTCCTAAATATGTTAGATCATTGACCTTAGACATACACATTCACTACTTGTTTCACGGATTATAAGAATTTTTAAATGATTTAAAGAGGTGGCTATTGTGGAATGCTCACCGCCATCTGGCATGAACTCTAAGCGTCGTCTAGCGCAAAACATGTTTAGCACAAGAGCCATGTAGCATTATCCATCCACCCTAGGGTATAGATGGACACAAAACAACGAAGCGCTGTGGATTGCCACTTGCTAAGCATTAATTGCAATGGGCATTAAGTGCATTGATTGAAGTAACCGTTACGAGGATGAAACACCAGACTTCAAGGTTCATCAAGGCACGATAGTCGTTATGAGCTTGCAATCGTTAGCATTAAAGACTGTAACATGTAATTAAAGGCACAATTAAGGCACTTGAGATGACGTTACATTTGTGTAAGGATAAATAGTCATTCTTCATCACAAGAAAGGTATGGTGCCACTCTTTCCAAAAGACCTTTTCTTGCTCAAGTATTCCATCTTTGACTTAAGCTTCAAAGGGGCACCCTTGGAAAACGCATCCAAACATTCCTTTGTGTAGGTTGAATTGTCATCTAAGCCTTAGAGGCTAGCCAAATTCTACTTTATTGGTCATGCACCAACAACTACCATTGCTTGTTTAACTGATTTCCAGGATATTATCGTACCGTCATAGATAGAGACATACCTTATTTGAAATCAAGTTTTGCAGGGGTCTAAAAGATAACTAGTATCTACATATCCAATTAATTGAGATTCTAATCCTTTCGAATAAAACAAACCTATGTCTATTGTTCCATGAAGATATTGTAGTACATGTTTGACTTCATTCCAATATCTTTAAGTAGGTGTAGAACTAAATCTTGCAAGCAAGTTAACATAGAATGCAATATCTAATCGTGTACAATTTTTAAATAGATATAATTTGTCCATATGCAAGCGCTTTAAGACTTTCTTTGTATATGTTGACTGATGGATTAACATTCCATTTAAAAAGTACTTGATCTACAAGCCAAGATAGAACTTTTGTTTTTCTAAGATCTTTCATTTCAAATTATTTCTATAAATAATTTGTTGCATGTTCTTGTAAACTCTTTTGGAGTCCTAACAAGATTTAAGTCATCAACATATACTATAATTATTACAAATCCTATATCTAATTTCTTATGAAAACACATAGACATATAGAGTTATTCACATACCCTTTTTTTAGTAGGTGTTTGCTAAGGCAATTCCATATACGTCCCAACTATTTCAATCCATATAAGGATCATTGTAACTTAATTAAGTACATGCTACAAGGATTTGTAATATTTTCTTCAGACAATTGAAATCCTTTGGGGACTTTCATGTATATATCATTATCTATGGATCCATATTAATATGTCGTGACAACATCCATGAGAAGCATTATGGACCTGCATTTTTCAAGTGTGTTTCCACTCAATGACGAGACTCGCTTTTTGTTTGTGAAAAAATAATTTTTAGAAAAAAAAAAAACTTGAAGTCACCACTTATTTTTGTTTTATTTTTTTAAAGGGTAAGCAAAATAAGAAAGAAAAGTCCTAATTGTGAACCCTAAAAGGAGATACGAGTATGTGAAAACTGAGTTAGGTCTGGGGGTCAGATTACCTATTAGGAAGGTACAGTGATAAACTGTAGCACCCCTTTAAGCCCTAAAGTTAAGTCTCTACTAATTAAGGTAAGACAACTATGGTGATTGATTGGTTATCTATGGATATCGAGGAAATCATGTTAATAAAGAATGAGTAAGCAAGATAGATTCAGGGTGCACCTTAGCTGCAAGTGGAGTGCTATCATGATAGACAAGAGTAGTTCACAATGATAAACATAAAATATCTCATGTATATCCCATAATAAAACTAAATCAAACATTTATTTCAATAAACTAGGTAACTAGAATCAATTAACAAAGAAACACATTATGTATATTGGTTCTCATTACTACCCAATTTTTTTTTCATGGATTAATTATATAAATTCCATTAATTTAGGAATTATAAAATTTATTTATGCTTATTAGTAAAAATCCAAAAAATTGGAAAAAATTATTTGAAATCAAGAAAGATAAAATAATGCATGCTAGAAGGAAATTTGGCAGCAAATTTATTAAAAAGATTTTTTAGACACCTAAAATTTCTAAGAATTAAAGGAATTAAAATTATTTGGAAAATGAATCATTGAAAATCAATTTGAAAGTAAAGGATGAAGAAATAGGGGATGAGATACGTGCATTAAAAATGGCCCACCAAAGATGGTCATGCATGCCATGTCAGCATGGACAGAAGCTTATGAGGTGGTAGAAAAAGGGTACTAGATATGGTCTTCAAGTCCTCTAAACTTTGCTCAACTCCTAGTAGTTCATTCAAGTATATGACCATTGCATCCGATAAAATTTCCAAGCACAGAAATCTGACATCTCCATCTTTGTTCCCCTAGCACAACACTGTTGGGTTGGGTTATTTCCTTCTTGTGGAGGAAAGCCCAAAGCCCAAACATTTAAGGCTTCTTAGGCCTTAATGTATAAAAGGGAAAAAGAAAATCATTTTCTCTTCTTCTTCTTCATCTTTGCAGCCCTAGGAGGAGAGTAAGAAGAAAAAGGAAGAGAAAGTTAGAGAGAAAAAGAAAAAGAGCCACTGAATTTTTGAAGTTAGAGAGAAGAAAAACGCTGATTTTTTTTCTTCTCTTTACTGTCCAGATTTCATCAAACGGCCGATCCCGCTTCGTGTATGGTTTGATCGACCTGAAATTTGAAGGAGAGATTCTCAACTCATTGATCTCTAATTTGAACGGTGGAGATCGGATTTGGAGTTCCGGAAGGTTGTTGTTTCAGTCCGTGAACAGTGTGTCTTTGTCGCTGATTTCTTCTCACCCGAGCAGTTCTGATCTTCAGCTTTGATCGAGATTAATCCGTGGTCTGATTGAGATTATTTTTGGTTAGCACGTTCTTAACTCATTGATCCTCATTTTGAACGGTGGAGATTGGATTTGGAGTTTGGAACAGTGGTGATTTGTGTCCAGGAACAATGACTCTGTTTTGGGTGAGATCTCTCTATTGTTTTATACAAGTTGTTTTGTATTTGCCAAGACTAATTGTCTTGAGATATGACTGATGTAAACCTCTAGTCTCATCTAGAGATAATTGTGTAACCCATTGATTATATTAGTAGAGGGTTTAAGTGGCCTAAGGGTCCCGTGGTTTTTACTTCTCACATTTGGGAAGGTTTTCCACGCTAAAAATTGTTGGTGTTCATATTCTCGTTGCATTGGGTGAATTGTTGTTACTCTATTAAATTGATTCCTATTAGGTTCTCACAAGAGGGGATAAAATCTGGTTGTGCATTGTTTGCGTTTATCCCATCAAAGTGGTATCAGATCTTTGGTTCAAGATAATTTGTGCCTTGTGTAGAACAATGGAAAGCAATACAAGTAGAATGATCACTCTGAATGGTTCCAATTATCATGTTTGGAAAGGAAAAATGGAAGACTTATTGTATGTGAAGGATTATTATTTGCCTGTGTTTGCTTCTGAAAGGCCAGAAAATAAAACTGATGCAGAATGGAATTTACTTCATCGACAGGTTTGCGGTTATATCAGACAGTGGGTAGATGATAATGTTCTCAATCATGTTAGTGAAGAGAAACATGCAAGGAGTTTATGGAATAAGCTCGAACAGTTATATGCTCGAAAGACTGGCAATAATAAATTGTTTCTAATCAAGAAGATGATGAGTTTGAAGTGTTAAGATGGAACTCCTATGACAGATCATTTGAATACATTCCAAGGTATTATTAATCAGTTGGTTGGAATGAATATCAAGTTTGAGGAAGAGGTGCAAGGGTTGTGGCTTCTTGGTACATTGCCGGACTCGTGGGAGACGTTTAGAACTTCTTTGTCTAACTCAGCCCCAGGTGGTATTATGAATATGGACTTAGTTAAGAGTTGTGTTTTAAATGAAGAAATGAGAAGAAAGTCATAGGGCTCTTCTTCACAGTCAAATGTCCTAGTTATTGAGAAGAGGGGGGGAGGGGGGGGGGGGGAGTAAGAGTAGAGGTCCGAAGAACAGAGATAGAAGCAAAAGCAAGACTAACAAGTTTGCCAATATTGAGTGCCACTACTGCCATTTGAAAGGGCATATAAAAAAATATTGTCGCCAATTGAAGAGAGATATGAAACAAAGGAAAGTGAAGGAAAAGAAGAATGACAATGGTAGTGAAGATGATCAAGTTGCCACTACCACTTCAGATTTCCTTATTGTTTATGATAGTGATGTTGTTAATTTTGCTTGCCAGGAAACCAGTTGGGTGATTGACAGTGGTGCCTCCATTCATGCTACACCTCGGAAGGATTTCTTTACATCCTACACATCCAGTGATTTTGGAAGTGTTAGGATGGGTAATGATGGCTCAACTAAAGCCATTGGTATGGGATATGTACGTTTGGAGACTAGTAATGGTACTATGTTGACTTTGAAGAATGTTAAACACATTCCGGATATTCGCATGAATTTAATCTCCACAGGAAAGCTTGATGATGAAGGGTTTTGCAACACCTTCCGTGATAGTCAGTGGAAGCTCACTAGAGGTTCTATGGTGATAGCAAAAGGAAATAAGAGTTCCTCATTGTATTTGATGCAGGCAAGGGTAATTGATTCTAGTATCAATGCAGTGGATGATGATAGTACATTTGAGCTTTGGCACAACAGGCTTGGTCACATGAGTGAGAAGGGCTTGATGATTTTGGCTAAGAAGAATCTTCTTTCTGGTATGAAGAAGGGATCTTTGAAGAGGTGTGCTCATTGCTTAGCAGGAAAGCAGACCAGAGTTGCATTCAAAACACTTCACCATACAAGGAAGCCAGGTATGCTTGATTTAGTGTATTCTGATGTGTGTGGCCCTATGAAAACAAAAACACTTGGTGGATCTCTATATTTTGTGACTTTTATAGATGATCATTCAAGAAAGATTTGGGTTTATACCTTGAAAACAAAAGACCAAGTGTTAGATGTGTTTAAGCAGTTTCATGCGCTTGTTGAAAGACAATCTGGTGAAAAGTTGAAATGTATCCGGACTGATAATGGGGGTGAGTATTTTGGTCCTTTTGATGAGTATTGTAGACAACATGGTATTCGACATCAAAAGACACCTCCTAAGACTCCTCAGTTGAATGGGTTGGCTGAGAGAATGAATAGGACACTGGTTGAAAGAGTAAGATGCTTACTTTTGCAGTCACAGTTGCCAAGATCTTTTTGGGGTGAGGCTTTGAATACTGTTGTTGTACATGTTCTCAATCTTACACCATGTGTTCCTTTAGAATTTGATGTTCCAGATAGAATTTAGTCAAATAATGAAATCTCTTATGATCACTTGCGTGTCTTTGGATGCAAGGCTTTTGTGCATATTCCCAAAGATGAGATATCTAAGCTTGATGCTAAGACAAGACCTTGTGTATTTATTGGCTATGGTCAGGATGAGCTTGGTTACAAGTTTTATGATCCGGTGCAGAAAAAACTTGTAAGAAGCAGAGATGTTGTGTTTATGGAAGACCATACTATACAGGATATTGAGAAGACTAATCCAATGGAGTCTCAGCATAGTGGTGATTTGATTGATTTAGATCCAGCCCCTCTGACAAATCTTCCTACACAGGTTGAAGATGAAGCACATGATGACCAACATGACATGGGTGATGTTGAAACACCCACACATGTTGAAGATGAAGCACATGATGACCAACATGACATGGGTGATGTTGAAACACCCACACAAGTTGAGGTGGATGATGATGTTCATGAGCTGTCAACTAGCAGTAGAGGCTCCATCAGATATTCCACTTAGAAGGTCTACCAGAGACCGACATCCTTCCACACGGTATTCTGTTGATGACTATGTATTACTAACTGACGGGGGAGAACCTGAAAGTTATGTGGAAGCCATGAAAGAAGAAAATAAGATGAAGTGGGTTGATGCTATGCGAGATGAGATGGAGTCATTGCATGAGAACCATTCTTTTGAGCTTGTCAAGTTGCCAAAAGGAAAAAGAGCTTTGAAGAACAGGTGGGTTTACAGAGTGAAGTAAGAAGAACACACTTCACAACCTCGTTACAAAGCTAGATTGGTCGTCAAAGGGTTCAATCAAAAGAAAGGTATTGATTTTGATGAGATTTTTTCTCCTGTTGTTAAGATGTCATCTATTCGTGTGGTTTTGGGTTTGGCGGCTAGTCTTGATTTGGAGATTTAGCAGATGGATGTTAAGACTGCATTTCTCCATGGTGATTTAGACAAAGAAATTTATATGGAACAACCAGAGGGTTTCGTACTAAAAGGGAAAGAGGATTATGTGTGTAAGCTGAAGAAAAGTCTTTATGGCTTGAAGCAAGCACCGAGGCAGTTATATAAGAAGTTTGAGTCAGTTATGGGGGAGCAAGGCTACCGAAAAACTACTTCTGATCATTATGTATTTGTGCAGAAATTCTCTGATGATGATTTTGTTATATTGTTGCTCTATGTTGATGATATCTTGATTGTTGGCAGGAATGTTTCAAGAATTGATAACTTGAAGAAGCAGTTAAGCAAATCCTTTGCCATGAAGGATTTAGGGCCAGTAAAGAGAATTCTTGGCATCAGAATTGAGCGGGATAGAGCATCCAAGAAGCTATGTATGTTACAAGAGCAATATATTGAAAAGGTGCTTGCAAGGTTTAACATGAGCAAAGCCAAAGTGGTTAGTTCTCCTCTAGCTAGTCACTTTAAGTTAAGCAGCAGACATATCCCTTCTACAGATAAGGAGAAGGAAGACATGAGAAGAGTTCCGTATGCCTCAGCAGTAGGAAGTTTGATGTATGCCATGGTATGTACTAGACCAGACATAGCTTATGCAGTTGGTGTTGTTAGCCGTTTTTTATCAAATCCAGGAAGACATCATTGGGAAGCAGTCAAGTGGATTATGAGATATTTACGAGGCACTTCTAAGTTGAAACTCACTTTTGGAAGTGGGAAACCAATACTTGTTGGATACATTGATTCAGACATGGTAGGGGATGTGGATAATAGAAGGTCTACTTCAGGCTATTTGATGACATTCTCAGGAGGTGCTGTGTCTTGGCAATCGAGACTACAGAAATGTGTTGCACTTTCTACAACAGAGGCAGAGTACATTGCAGCAGCAGAAGCATGTAAAGAGTTGTTGTGGATGAAGTGTTTCATGTAAGAGCTCGGGTTTAAACAACAGCGTTATGTGGTATACTGTGATAA
The DNA here is from genome assembly GCF_030704535.1 of Vitis vinifera. Taxonomy (NCBI): domain Eukaryota; kingdom Viridiplantae; phylum Streptophyta; class Magnoliopsida; order Vitales; family Vitaceae; genus Vitis; species Vitis vinifera. Next base: position 20,051,440 of record NC_081822.1, on the reverse strand, counting down.
CCAAAGTGCTATTCACCTCAGTAAGAATTCTACCTATCATGCAAGATCAAAACACATTGATGTGAGGTATCATTGGATGAGAGATGCTCTCAATGACAACTTGTTTGAAATTGAGAAGATACATACAGATAACAATGGCTCGGATATGTTGACAAAGACACTACCAAGGGAGAAGCTTGGAGTTTGTTGTTCCATCGTTGGGATGGTGAGTCCCTCCACATAGTCAGAAAGGGGGAGATTTGTTGGGTTGGGTTATTTCCTTCTTGTGGAGGAAAGCCCAAAGCCCAAACATTTAAGGCTTCTTAGGCCTAAATGTATAAAAGGGAAAAAGAAAATCCTTTTCTCTTCTTCTTCTTCATCTTTGTAGCCTTAGGAGGAGAGTAAGAAGAAAAAGGAAGAGAAAGTTAGAGAGAAAAAGAAAAAGAGCCACTGAATTTTTGAAGTTAAGAGAGAAGAAAAACGCTGATTTTTTTTCTTTTCTTTACTGTCCAGATTTCATCAAACGGCCGATCCCGCTTTGTGTATGGTCCGATCGACCTGAAATTTGAAGGAGAGATTCTCAGCTCATTGATCTCTAATATGAACGGTGGAGATCGGATTTGGAGTTCCAGAAGGTTGTTGTTTCAGTCCGTGAACAGTGCATCTTTGTCGCTGATTTCTTCTCACCCAGGCAGTTCTGATCTTAAGCTTTGATCGAGATTAATCCGTGGTCTGATCGAGATGATTTTTGGTTAGCACGTTCTTAACTCATTGATCTTCATTTTGAACGGTGGAGATTGGATTTGGAGTTTGGAACAATGGTGATTTGTGTCCAGGAATAGTGACTCTGTTTTGGTGAGATCTCTCTATTGTTTTATGCAAGTTGTTTTGTATTTGCCAAGACTAATTGTCTTGAGATATGGCTGATGTAAACCTCTAGTCTCATCTAGAGATAATTGTGTAACCCATTGATTATATTAGTGGAGGGTTTAAGTGGCCTAAGGGTCCCGTGGTTTTTACTTCTCACAATTGGGAAGGTTTTCCACGCTAAAAATTGTTGGTGTTCATATTCTTGTTGCATTGGGTGAATTGTTGTTACTCTATTAAATTGATTCCTATTAGGTTCTCACAAGAGGGGATAAAATTTGGTTGTGCATTGTTTGCGTTTATCCCATCAAACACAACCAAGCTTGGAAGAATTATGTCCCCTTCATTTATCTCCCATGGCTTCCCACTCTGATTCAAAGCTTCTATAAGCACAACTTCGGCTTTTTCCCATGTTTATGGATCTCCAAGGTATTTCTCTGGCCTCGTGCTTGGTGCAAGAAGGTGGCCATGCACTCAAGATAGTTGAACTTTTTAGGCAACGATATAAGAAGTTGGTCATGTAGCAAGTAGAATGAAAGACTATTACTCATCCAGAAATACAAACCATGGCTACTTTCTCGATTGAAGAGTAGCTAAACTTGTTCGTGGTGCACATCTAAGATCTTCACATATCTTTGAAACTGTCCAATCCAAAACCATCTAAACTTGGCACCTTGTCTTTCCATGCTTCCAGCTATCACCAATTTTGGATTCTGATGTCAAATATGTCTTTCAAACCCATTTTTTAGGGTTGCCTTCCAATTGAGATTTGCAACGATCCCACATTTTCTTCAAAAGTAGCAATTTTGGATTCTGCTTCATGCAATAGACTATTGTTTCCCTTGAGTTGTTGCATAGCTGAATCTAAAGATTCAGTTGTAGATATCTCCAAATGAGTTGCTTCCTCCACCCGAGTCTCTAATTCCTTAACTCTTTATTTCCACTAATCTTGAATCCATTAGGTCGACATGCGATAGTGCAACATTCACCATCATGACCAGTGAATATGTGCATGGAACCACCAGTTTCCTCATCAATTGATCCCACATGAACTTTCAACAAGCTGCTTTCTGGATTCCAGTTATGAGTTTTGTCTAGGTGATATTTCATGTAATGAGCCTTTTTTTATTTTTGTAGCAGGGAGATTGACAATAGTGAAAATGATGGTTCCAAACTTCCTCTTGTCAGTACTTGGTGCTAGATAATCACTTTCCAAAAGAATAAATAGCACATAGAAAGTTTATGTGCTTCATAAGTCCATATTCTTCTCTCTTTAGGTGTACTGGAAATCCATGTTCTAGTCATCAACATAGCATGATGATTCACCAAGGTTTCCCATAGGCATGCTAAGCAAGATTCATAGGAGAGGCCTTGTTGAGAGCTTTGGAAGTACAACATGCGATTTAGAGCTTTAGTATATGCTGAAGCAGAGTCTAGGGCAACATCTTCAACAATACTATAATAATTAAGATCAATTGTTGCATGTTGAGTAGGAACATTGCAAAAAGAAAAGCCATGTAACCACTAATGAACTTGGTAACGTCCATCATGAACTGTGGTTGGAGCCTTCGTCTTCATGATTGTTTCATCACTGTGCTTAATCCATTTTGAGAGTCTTCATGATTTCTGCCAATTAAAGGAATTAATCTAGCCTGCTGATCAGGCACTCGAGGCGGCTACTGAAAGACACCAACCTGTACCAGGAACAAAAATTACAACTGTACCAAAACTTTCGAACAACTCAAGAATAACTCAAGAAGTGTGATAGCAGTTAGAGGTCTGTTTTAGTTTGTTAATAGGTCAAACTTTTATCAGTGTATAAATACCAATGTAAAAGGTGATTCTTCAATATAGAAAACTAAAAACAATATCTTTCTTGATACAAACTATCATGGTATCAAAGCCTCTTGTCTCAATATTTCTTTTCTCTTTTAGTTCTTCAAGTCTTTCTTGACTACCAAACAGGCTTAGTCTCACCATGGCAACTTCAACTCAATTTTCCAGGATACAAGCTGGTGTTGCACCCTCATCTACTAGCATTGTCACGACCCATATTTTGGGCAACCTAGAACTTGACCCATGACCCCAGGTCAAAGGTTTGACCTAAGGGTTTCTCCTAATCCAAGTTGACAGTAAACCAAAACACCTTAGAATTTTTTTTTTTCAATAAAACATCTAATCCCAAATAAATCTATCAACTAAGATTTATTGCATCATACAATTTTATTTTATTTTATTTTATTCCAAAACCAACTATTACACTATCACCTAGTCACAAGTATAATAAATTCACCAATCATCTTACCGCCTAAGATGATAACCCAAATATTTACAAAAAAAGTTTTACAAACTAATAAAATATAATAAAAGTTACAAAAATTCATATAACTCGAATTAGTATAGACCAAAAGGTAATATAAATGAAAATTAACCATTATTATATTTCTTTTGCTTTCTAGAACACTTCCCGATCTTCTTAGGGTCCCTCAAAAACTATATCTGCATCTAAAATTTTTAGAAAATAAAGGGGTGAGCATTTCCACATCGCTCAGTAAGGTATTTTACACCCAAATGGGTTAAAAATTCTAGGTCAATAGAACACGATCATATACCAAAATATAATTTTACATCTACATTGTATACATTAAATGAACCACAACTATACACATTTAAACTAATCAAAATTATCACTTTTCTTATTCAATCATATGTCTAGCATATCAACAATTTTAAATTTACAAAATAAATGAGTCATTTTAGTCTCGAATAATATATTCAAACATACAATCGATAAATAATACAAATCCTCCTTCCAAATGCAACATGATGCAAATGCTTACATGAAATCAAACAATACACTATTGTTCTTGGGCTTTCACTGAACGATATGCGTTCGTACCCAAATATACTCCTCATTCGGAGTCTTCCCAAGGTAAAATTTTGGGTCTTTCACCCTAGGAATCTCACTCCCTTCTTAATTCCCCCTCTTTAGGGTCCTTCCATTTCTCATTTCTCTCTTCTTTTCATTTTTGCCCTCTTTAGGGTCTTTTCATTCTCATTTCCATTTCACACAACCATTTCTTCAATTTTTTTTTTCACACAACCATGATGCATATGAAGTGAATTCAAATCATATTTTAACATCTACAATTTTCTAAGACATAATTCTACTTACTCCCATTATGTTTTATAATTTCCAACAATCTACACAACGATTTTTCTTCACTTTAATCACCATAATCATCAAGGAAAATTCACCAATAATTTGTATATCATCAAAACATAGTTTAAACCTTAGCCACATAAGTCTTATTTCTTCCCAACATGCTTAATAATTTCCAACAACCAACATAACAATTTTTCTTCCACTATATCATCCCAGGTATCAAAGAAAAATTCTCAATAATCCAAATATCACAAAACATAATTTATACCTAATTTTATTTATTCCCAACAATCTCAATAATATAAAACAATCATTTTAAACATATCTTAATACTCAAAATTTTCAACAAATAATTTGCATTATTTTCAATATTAATATATCACCAATAAATTTCTATAATTTCTAACATGACAACAATCATAAAAATATATCAACCAATATTCCAATAAAAAAATTTTCACAATCACAACAATCCAGTAAATTCTATCACAAGAACAACAATTAAATACCAACAATTCTAATATTTTTATCTTGTATTAAACTTTCATCCACTTTTCATTTAACATTTTCAAAATAAAACCAAATCATTTTATACATTTAGGATTTCTAAAAACAACCTAAATGAAAACTATATGACGATCTACTACAACCCAATAACTTACCCATTTCCATGGAGGTTTTTGAAAGTAAATAAAAACAAAACGAAAAAGCCCTAAAAAAGTCGAGAGAGATGTTTAGGGAAAACACACCCTTACTTGTATAGTAGAATCCATCTGTCAGATAAAAAATCCGACTCCATAGAAGTGTTCACCACATTGAAGACTGTCACCGTTTGAAATTTTGTCACAATTGAAAGAAGTTTCATCGTCGGATCAGCGTAGTTACATGGATGACCACCTCCCTTGCATCTCCCCATTTTCTTTCTTTCTTTCTTTTCTTTACTTTCTGCTTCCCTCGTGTTGAGCAAGTCTATCTCTCTCTCTCTCTCTCTCTCTCTCACACACACACACACACACACACACACACACACACACACACACACACACACACACACATATATATATATATATTGCATTTTTTTATTCTTTATCAACCATACCATGTTACAGCTTTTTTTTTTAAATCCAAAATCTACTTAAATATAATTTCATACTTTTCACACACACACACACACACACACACACACACATACACACACATATATATATATATATGAAAAGTATGAAATTATATTTAAGTAGATTTTGGATTTAAAAAAAAAAAAGCTGTAACATGGTATGGTTGATAAAGAATAAAAAAATGCAATATATATATATATATATATATATCTGTGTGTGTGTGTGTGTGTGTGTGTGTGTGTGTGTGTGTGTGTGTGTGAGAGAGAGAGAGAGAGAGAGAGAGAGAGAGAGATAGACTTGCTCAACACGAGGGAAGCAGAAAGTAAAGAAAAGAAAGAAAGAAAGAAAATGGGGAGATGCAAGGGAGGTGGTCATCCATGTAACTACGCTGATCCGACGATGAAACTTCTTTCAATTGTGACAAAATTTCAAACAGTGACAGTCACACACACACACACACACATATATATGTTGCATTTTTTTATTCTTTATCAACCATACCATGTTACAGTTTTTTTTTTTAAATCCAAAATCTACTTAAATATAATTTCATACTTTTCTTCATAATTTTTTTCTATATATTTATAAATTATTTCTTATTATAACAAATTTAAAATGTCACACGTATTTTTTTTTTAAATAAATCAAACTATTATTCTTTATTTCATATTCTACAATTATAAATTATACTCAACCTATGACTTCCCGTCTTACAAAAAATGTCATTATATTCTTAATTAAATTTACTACAAGTCTTCTTTTTAAAAATAATAATTTGATTGTAATTAATTGAAATATTTATATTTTTAAATTCATTTAGGACATGATTTAATTAACTATTAAAGAATAATTCAATTTCATAAAATGTTTGAAATATAAAATATTTTTTTTCAGCATCCAAGAAGTTGAAATTCATAATAACCTTTAACCTATTAAGTTTGCCAATATTTATTTACCAACAAAAATTTAAGTAATATTCTGAAACTTAATTCTATAAATTAATTGGTGATTCAATTTATAAAAAATAAAATAAAAATCATATTCTCAACCCTTTTTATAACTTTTATTTAATTTACTTCATTTGTCAAATTCCTTAATTGCATCAAACTTTCAAAAGTTAAGTTCACTAAATTCATATTTAATTAATTTACTTTTTTGTATATTTTTCTAAATTCACATGTCATAATTTAATCTTAATTTAATTTCAATTCAATTTTGTTTGATGTTTTGTAATTCTATAAGGTTTAATTCCAATTATAAAAATTAAATTGATTCGTTATAAAATTAAATTCAATTTCTTTTTAATTATCCATTATAACAATTTGATATAATATAAATTTTTACCAAGTTTTTCGCACTACAATTCTCTGATAATTATCCAATAATAATTAAATTAATGCTCATAATATACTTAATATTCAATTTTTCTAAATATCATCTCAATTATTTGATGGTTAAATTTTTATCCAAATCTAAATTTAATTTATGGAATTCCTACTCTTTACATCTAACGTGACTAGATTTTCAAATTATTGACTTTTGACCAACTTTTTCCAAAATATCTCCCAATTAAATATTAACACATGGATCTTCACTATTCTTTTTTACCATTTGACTAACAATTTTATGAAAAAATTTATGCTCTGTGAATCTAACATGTCATTAAAAACCCGAGTGTTATAGGCATTACCTAATCAATGCACATGCTAAATCATGCACTCCCCATCAAGCTTGACAAAGATAATTACATTATTTGGAGAACATAAATGGAGAATGTGATCTTTACAAATGGTTTTGAAGACCACATTGAAGGGGTGAAAAGTTGTCCTTCAAAGACAACAAGCAACGGTGAAATGAACCCAGATTTCATTCTATAGAGAAGATTTGATCAAATGGTCCTAAGTTGGATCTTCTCCTCACTGACTTCGGAGATTATGGGCCAAATAATCAGCTACTAGACTTCTCATGCAGCATGGTCTACATTGGAAAAGATTTTCTTGACTTCGTCCAAGGCTCAAGTGATGCAACTTCTTCTAAAGTTTCAGACCACAAGGAAAGGGTCTCTCTCAATGATGGATTACATTCTTAAATTGAAAACATTAGCTGATAATCTAGCTACCATTGGAGAAGATGTCAATGACAAAGATCATATTCTTCAACTGCTAGGAGACCTTGGAGCAGATTACAAATCCATTGTGGCCTCTATTACTGCAAGAGAAAATGAAGTCTTCCTCAATTCAATACATAGTTTTCTATTAACCTATGAGTAGTGATTGAGTTTTCAAAACTCAACAGTAGAAGACAATGTCATCTCTGTTAATTTCACTACTATAGCATACCATAACAACAACAACAAAAAGACAATAGAAGCTTCAATTCAGGATGCAATTCTCATGGAAATAGAAATTCAATATCCCAGAATCGTCACCAGTGTCAACTTTGTGGAAAATTTTGACACACTATGGTACGCTGTTACCACCGATTTGACATAAATTTTCAAAGGGTGAATATCAACTCTAAGTCCACTTTGATTAATAAATTCAATACAAATAACAATACCAGAAATCAAGCACATGCCATGATAGCATCTCCTTCCACCATAGATAATGAAAAATGGTTTTTTTGACACTAGTGCCACATATCACCTCTCTTAGACAACTACTTCTCTGGAAAACATTCGATCATACAAAGGCAATGAAAAAGTGACTATCGGGAATGGTAAGCATATTCCTATACTCCATACTGGTACCAAAATCTTCCCATCTCCTCTTAAGGTCTTTCAATTAAAAAGAGTTCTCCATACACCTCAACTTACCACCAACCTTGTTAGTGTTTCCCAATTTTAAGTTGATTATAACACGTTTGTTGAGTTTCATTCTTGGTTATTTCTTGTCAAAGAATAGGTTACCAAGAAAGTTCTCCTTAAAGGTCATCTTGAACATGGCTTATATAAATTTCCTACAAGTCTTGACTCCCCTATAAGCTGCTTATCTTCAAGACTCAACCAATCTTCATCTCTAAACACCACAGTTGAGCTTTGGCATTTTCGACTTGGCCATCCTACTGATAATGTCCTACAACAAGTTCTTACCACTTGTAATATTCCTTACAAATGTAATAAACACAACATTTATTGTGCTTTTCAATATGCCAAAAACCATAAATTACCATTTACATTGTCAATGTCTAGAGCATCCCATCCTCTAGCTCTTGTCCATGCTGATATCTGGGGTCCTATACCTACCCCATCCACTAATAGTGCAAGGTTTTTTCTTCCATTCATAGATGATTTCTCCAAATTTTCTTAGCTTTATCCATTGCATTCTAAAGATTAAGCATTAACAACCTTCATAAAATTTCAAACTTTAGTAAAAAATCAGTTCAACGCCCAAATTAAGTGCCTTCAATCAGATAATGGTGGTGAATTTAAAGCATTCTCTTCTTACCTTGCTACTCATGGCATTGAAAACTGATGCTCTTGCCCCTACATGTTGGAAAATTTTTTATATGGGCTAACATTAATTGAATAATTTGTATTTGGAAAAACGGGTTAATGGATAGTCTATTATATATAATGAGCTCAATTAACTAGTGATCACATTTTGGGTTGGGTTTTGCATCTTTTGAGTAGAAGCTCGGTTGAGTGGCAAGTGTAAGCTATGGGTGTCATTGAAGCCCATTATGGGAGGGCCTAATGAGAACCCAATTTGAGTTATGCTAAGTCCCCTCTCTAATCTAGATAAAAAAAGGGTTTTTCTTTTTTCCCATTGAGTCACCGTAGCTGTTATCAAGATCATAGAGAGAAAGACTTGGTTGCAACAATAAATCACTATTTTTTATGATGGCTCAAACAAGTATGTTCTTTACAGTGATTTCCTATTGTTAGTATCCTTTAATCATGTATGATTAATCTATGTGATTATGTAAATATTTTACATGTGGTATCAGAGCGAGATTTAAATGATTTAGGATCTACAATTGGAAATTGAAAATAAAATTTTTAGTTTCTTATTTTATTTTATTTTCGGAGCCAAATCTGTGATCCATGAATGTGTATGTTTTTTTTTTAGTTTCTTTTGATTGTGAAACTTTAGGCCTTTTGTTTCCCTTGTCACAAGCTTCAAATTGATATATCATATGTGCAATTTCGTTGTTTAAATTGGGAGTAATTAAGTTTTTAAATTTTCAGAATTCTCTTGTTTAAAGATTCAAGAAAAAATTTTATTTGTTCAAATTATTGTGTTTTACTCAAATTAAACTCTTAGATTTTCTTGTTTACATATATTATAGTTGATATGTAGCATCAACTTGGGTTTTTGGCTCAATTTGGTGAAAATTAAAAATTCGAAAATATGGGTATGAACCCTAGAAAATTCGTTTTATATTTTTTTTTTTTTAAATTGAGCAAGATTGAGAAGGTTTTTTTTTTTAATTAATTGTTGTAGAGAGATTTCTTATAATGTTAAGGTAAAAATACATGTAAAATGAGGCTGAAATAGGTGTTAAAATAGAGTTTTTCGATCTTGGCTATGGAGGTATGAAAAATCGAATTTTGTTAATCAATTATGGAGATCTTTAAGTTGTTTTTTTTTTTTTTTTTTTTTTTTATGAATAAATGTCCTAGAATTGTTAGAAACAACCTAAATTTTAAAACCCCTCAAGATCTAGATAAAAAAAAACTTTTTTTTTTCAATTGTTTGTAATTCGAGTTGCAACCGGGTGATTTGACCCATATTGCAAAATTTTTTGACCCAGTGCTGGAGGTTGAAGATGACCTCTAGCACATGCCACAAATGCCACATGTGCCACACGTTCCCCACTCATGGGTCAAGTGTGTGAGGCTCGTGTAACCTCATCCAATGTCTGTTTTGAGCCCCGTTTTTTATGTGCTCGTTTTTTTGTAATCTATTTTTCTGGATATATTATTTTATTTTTTGGGGGTAAAAAATATTTATTAAATAATCATTACTTATTTATGTGTTTTAATTAGCTTAAAATTATTTTTTGCTATAATTTTTTGTTGAGAATTTACCAAAAATTATGCTAATATATATGGAATAGGAGTGTAGTACTCAGTCTCTCTCTAGATTGAAACTTTTTCAAGCATACTCTTCTACTTGGTCTAAATCACATAAACTAGTTAAATAATTAGTTTAAACTGTAATAAAAAAAAAATTGTTGTTCAAATTCTTGCAACTATAATTGATCATATGCATATATATCGCTAATATGCACTATTGTTGTTGGGCAATATTTTTTTTTAATTTACCCAATTTTGGAATGTTGCATGTGAATTGTTGAGGTTATTTCACCAAAGTGATTTAACCATCAAAATTTGCAAGTTTATGAGTTCCTATTTTGTTGATGGGGGAAATTTTAGATTAATTTGTACAATCGCCTACCCAAAGGGGGTTATTGTGCAAATTAATTTAACAACATGAGGATATTGAATGAGATAAATAATTTGATAAATTTATTTGCCCAAAGGAAATAAATTTTAATGAATTATTTGTTGATCTTCATGCTTAGAAAATAGTTGTTTATTGTGGACCCTGCCTAAAGGGGAGTTTATGATAGTACAATTGATTCTTATATTGAATTGCTTATGCTTATTTAAGCATTTTACCTATTGCCCATAATTGATCTAGTTGCAAAATTTTGTCAATCAGTTTCCTTTGCTATGAAGAACAATAATGCTACAATTGAAATTCTAAGTGGGTCGAACTATAAGAGATGGAGATCAGACATAGAGTTTGTTTTAGGAATGATGGACTTGGACATGGCTCTACGTGAAGATGAACCTCCTAAGCTTACTAATAAAAGCACTGAAGCTATGAGAGCTCATTATGCGAAATGGGAAAGATCGAATCGTTTAAGTCTCATTTCAATCAAGAGGTCCATTGCTGAGTATCTCCTTGGAAGAATACTTGAGAGCAACAATGCTAAGGAATTTCTCGTTACTGTGGCAAATAGATACCAAACATCTGACAATGCCGAAGCTGGGCATTTTATGGATGAATTGATGAATATGAGGTATGATGATATGAAAGGGGTTTGTGAGTATATCCTAAAAATGGTGCATCTTCATACTAGATTGAAAGCACTAGACATTCCCATTCCCGATAAATTTATTGTTCATCAAGCCCTCAATACTCTGTCATCTTCTTGCAGCCAAATCAAGATTGCATACAACACCCTGAATCAGTCTTAGAGTGTTAATGACCTGATCACTAAGTGTGTGGCCGAGGAAGAAAAGCTGAAAAGAGAAAATAATGAATCTGCTCATCTCGTTGCTCTTGGAAAACTGAATAATAAAAAGAGAGTTGAAAATGCTAGAAAGTCTAACTTCCATAGTCATAAGAAAAACAAGAATTTCAAGAAGAGTGGGAGTGAAATGCAGAAGAATGGAAATGGAAATGCCAATAACACAGACCTTAAGTGCTATCACTACAATAAAAAAGGTCACAAGAGGGTTGATTGCTTTAAGTTTAAGAATTGGCTAGAGAAGAAAAAGAAGGAACAAGGTATGTTATCTGCCTATGTCTGTTTTAAATCTAATTTAATTAATGTTCCTTTAGATTCATGGTGGCTTGATAGTGGTGCTACTGTTCATGTTGCAACTTCTTTACAGGGGATAAGAAATTTGAGGAAGCCAAGTGAAAAAGAGTCAAATCTTAAAGTTGGCAATGACATCGAGATTGATGTTGAGCATATTGGGATTACTGTTTTGGAATTAGATTATGGTTTTCAGCTTGTTTTAGACAATGTTTTTTGTGTCTTCGTTTAGAAGGAATTTAATTTCCCTTTTAGTACTTGATAAAACTGGATATAGTTTCGCTTTTGCAAATAAAAGAATTGATGTGATTTATGACTCTAAAGTGATTGGCAATTGTGTTTTATTTGACGGGCTTTATAGATTGTCATTGTTATCTACTTGTTCTTACAATGTTGAAAACAATGTTGCTAAAAGACCTTTGACTAAGGAAAGATATTCATTGTTATGGCATAAGCGTTTGGGGCACATTTCTAAAGAACAAGTAGAACGCTTAATTAGTTCTGGGATTCTTCCCCGCTTTGATTCTGATGACTTAGAAATTTGTGTTGATTGTGTGAAAGGAAAATTAACAAAGAATAAGAAAAAGGGTGCAACTCATAGTCAAAATTTGTTGGAAATTGTTCATACAGACATTAGTGGACCTTATTCCACTACCTTGTGTGGCAACAAGTACTTCATTACATTCATTGATGATTTCTCCCGTTATGGCTATGTATTTTTTATCAAAGAAAAGGATAGATAGAAAACCTAATTTGAATCATTTTAAAGTATGGGGATGTCCAACTGAGGTGAAAATCTATGATCATTCTCTAAAGAAGACGGATTCGAGAACTACTAGGTGCTACTTTATTGGATATCCTAGTCACTCAAAAGTATACAAGTTTTATTGTTCGACTTGTGGCACTAGAGTTGTTGAGTCTCAAGTGGCAAAGTTTTTAGAGTTGGATGTTGTTGATAGTATACCCTCTCAACAAGATGAAAGAGTGGAACCCATGGATGTTATTTCTTTACCTTTGCCAGTCTCAAACATTAACCTTGATGTTGGAGCTTTTGATTCTGGGATTCAGCAAGGAGTTGCTACTGTCAATTTCCCCATTGTCGAAATAAACCTATTGTGGATGAGATTCCTCCTGTGGAAATAAGGAGATCACAAAGAACTAGAAGACCTGTCTTATCTAACGATTATTATGTTTACCTTGGAGAGGGAGAGTGTGACATTAGAGAAGAAGTGGACCTTACTACTTATTGTGAAGCTCTCAGTAGTGATAAGGCAAATGAATGGCTGATTGCCATGAGAGATGAGATGCAGTCTATGTCAGACAATGATGTTTGGGAACTTGTTGATCTTCCCAAAGGATATAAACCCATTGGATGCAAATGGGTATTTAAGACCAAAAGAGACAACAAAGGAAATGTTGAAAGATACAAGGCTCGATTGGTTGCTAAAGGGTATACACAACGAAAGGACATTGATTTCACAGAGACTTTCTCACCGGTCTCTACCAAAGATTCCTTTAGGCTAGTTATGGCGTTGGTAGCTCATTTTGAATTAGAGCTTCATCAGACGGATGTTAAGACAACTTTTCTCAATGATGATTTGAGTGAGGAGGTCTACATGTCACAACCTGAAGGATTTAAGGAAAATGGAAAAGAGAACATGGTATGCAGATTGAAAAGGTCAATTTATGGTATCAAGCAAGCTTCTCGCCAATGGTACTTGAAATTTGACAAAATTGTGATGTCTTTTGGTTTTATAGAGAACAAGTTTGATCAGTGCGTTTACATGAAAGTTAATGGGAGCAAATACATTTTCATGGTTCTCTATATCAATGACATTCTACTTGCTAGTAGCGATGTGAATCTCTTGAATGATACCAAGCGTATTTTGTCTACTAATTTTAACATGAAGGATCTTGGAGAAGCATTTTTTGTGTTGGGTATTAAGATTTATCGTGATAGATCTCGAAACCTCCTTAGGCTATCTTAGAGAGCCTATATCAATCGTGTGCTTAAAAGATTCAATATGCAAACGTGCAAAGCTGGTGATGTACCTGTTGTGAAGGGAGATAAACTCAGTAATGAACAGTGTCCAAAGAATGATTTGGAAAAGGATGCCATAAAGAGTATTCCTTATGCTAGTGACATTAGTAGTCTGATGTATGCACAAGTATGTACGAGACCTGACATCGCCTTCATTGTTAATGTTCTTGGTAGATATTTGTCGAACCCTGGACATGATCATTGGGTTGCTGCAAAGAAAGTCATGAGATATCTACAAAGAACAAAGGATTTTATGCTTGTGTATAGGAGGGTGGATAATCTCGAGGTAGTTGGATACTCAGATTCTGATTTTGGTGGTTGTTCTGATGATCGCAAATCTACTTCAAGATACATTCTTATGTTAGCTGGTGGAGCCATTTCATGGAAAAGTGTCAAACAGAGCCTAATTGCATCCTCGACCATATATGCTAAGTTCGTAGCTTGTTATGGTGCATCATCTCAAGCTGTTTGGCTAAGAAATTTGATTTTAGAGTTGCAAGTTGTTGATTCCATCTTTCGATCCATTGTGATTTATTGTGACAATAATGCAGTTGTGTCATACTCTAAGAACAATAAGATTAGTACGGGTTCTAAGCATATGGAAATCAAGTACCTTACAGTCAAGGACTTAGTGAAGAAAGGAGATATTGTGATTAAGGACAAAAGAACTGAGTCTATGCTAGCTGATCCTCTAACCAAAGGTTTAAAGCCCATAATGTTCAAGGAACATGTTGTGAATATGGGTGTCATTAAGTCTTTTGATTCTTTGGTTTAGTGGGAGCTTTTGTGATTTCCCTTATTTCAATTATTGTTTTGTGTAAACATTGATCATTATTGTTCTACAACTTGCAAAATTAAAATCTTTTTATTATGGTCATCATAATTAAGTATTATATTATAGCATGTCGTAATTGAATTACATACAACATGGTATCTTGAGATATTGAACCTTAAGAATTACAGTTGTATACTATTGGATGTCACAAATACCACTATTTTGAGATCTTGTGGTGCATTGTTGGTGACATATGACTTGTTAAAGTCAAGCAATTTCATATTGTTTAGAAATTGCAGCAATTTCATTTTGTTGAGAAATTGCAATTACAATTTCATTTTGCTAGTAAATTGTAATGAGGACTGATAAGAAACAATGCATATAGATGATGATCACATGTTGGCATTGATTTCTTACTACACTACTGGGTTTACGACCCATGTCAATATGGTTATAAATATTCGTGACTATAAGGGGCATTACGTTTGTTGAGATTAACATATAGACCATCATAGTACAATATTAAGACCATGTTGGACTGGATAAGTTTAACAAGATGCTACTTATAGACTATCACTTCTTTTTTTTTTTTTTTTAAAAAAAAGTGTGGCCACACAAAATAAACTTTTCTTTACTTAACCCGAGAGTCTTATTTTCAAAATGAATTTATTGAATCCTCAAAAACAATTAATGTAGCCCAAGTGGGAGAATGTTGGAAAATTTTTTATATGGGCTAACATTAATTGAATAATTTGTATTTGAAAAAACGGGTTAATAGATAGTCTATTATATATAATGAGCCCAATTAACTAGTGATCACATTTTGGATTGGGTTTTGCATCTTTTGAGTAGAAGCTTAGTTGAGTGGCAAGTGTAGGCTATGGGTCTCATTGAAGCCCATTATGGGAGGGCCCAATGAGAACCCAATTTGAGTTATGCTAAGTCCCCTATCTAATCTAGATAAAAAAAAGGGTTTTTCTTTTTTCCCATTGAGTCACCATAGCTGTTATCAAGATCATAGAGAAGAAGACTTGGTTGCAACAATAAATCACGGTTTTTTATGATGGCTCAAACAGGTATGTTCTTTACAGTGATTTCTTATTGTTAGTATCCTTTAATCATGTATGATTAATCTATGTGATTATGTAAATATTTTACACTACACACTTGAACATAATGGGAGAGTTGAGCAAAAAATCAGACATGTCGTGGAAATCAGTCTTGCTCTACTAGCTAAAGCCTTCTTACCTATCACATTCTTGTTATATGCTTTTCAGATTGTCATTTTCCTCATCAACTGATTATCAACCAAGGTGCTCCAATATCAATCTCCTTTTCAAGTTCTTTTTGGAATCTAAATTATCATTACCTTAAAACCTTTGGCTATTTATGCTACCCATATATCAAACCATACAATAAAAACAAACTATGCTATCGTTCTACCCAATGTATTTTCCTTGGCTACAGCAGCAACCCTAAAGGGTATTTGTGTTTTGATCCCAGTATTAGCAGGATCTACATAACCAAACACGTTGTATTCTATGAATCAATTTTCTCTTACTAACAAGTTTCAAATTCTCCTCTTACTAACTCTTCCATTTCCATCCCAACTCTTCTTCCCATTAACATACCTCTCGTTTCTTCTCTACACTCCACTTCTACTTGGCAACATAGCTCATCCTCTCTATATTCACTACCAATACCAACTTTTTCTCCTAATACCGCCTTATTATACCTCATTCAAATCCCCTTTACCGATAGCCCATCTACTAATATTGTCTCTCCAAACCCTCTCATTATCAATAATCATCCTATGATCACACATGCAAAGAATGGCGTTATAAAAAAAACAAAGAAAGCCCTCCTCTCTCACATCCCTGCTGAACCCTCCACATTTGCACAAGTTGCCAAAGACATTTAGTGGACTCAAGCTATGCAAAAAGAGTTTGATGCTCTACTCATCAACAATACATGGTAATTGGTTTCTGCTCCTCCTAATGCTAATATTATTGATTGAAAATGGGTTTATAAACTTAAACACAAACTCGATGGAACCATTGATCGCTACAAGGCTCGCCTTGTTGCCAAAGAATTTACTCACACTCATGGTCTCGATTACTTTGAGACTTTCAACCCTCTTGTGAAGGAATCTACCATCAAAATAATGTTTGTTATTGCTCTCTCATTCCATTGGGGGATTCACCAATTTGATGTACAAAATGCCTTTCTCAACGGTGATCTCCATGAACAAGTGTACATGAGACAACCATCTAGCTTTATCAACTCCAAGTTCCTTGCTCACGTTTGCAAACTCAACGAGCCATTTGCAGACTTAAACAAGGCCCCTGGGCATGGTACACCAAGTTCAACAATGCCCTTCTTAATTGGGAATCCCAAAGCTCTCGTGCAAATAACTCTATGTTTTTTCTACATACTACCAAGGATTTACTAATTATATTGATGACATACTTGTAACAGGCAGTGATTCCAGTCAAATTTCCTCCTTTGTATTTCATCTTCATGTCACATTTGCCCTTAGTGATCTTGATAATCTTTACTACTTTCTTAGCATTGAAGTAATTCAAACAAAAAACTCAGTTCATTTGAATCAACATAAATATGTATATGATCTTCTCTAACGCACTAGCATGCTTGATTCAAAAATACACCTGGCATGCTAAGACAAAATCTATCCAAACATGATGATGAGCTATTCTCGGATGCCACTTTCTATAGGAGCACAATTGGTGCTCTTCAATATCTAACCCTAACAAGACCAGACATCTCATTTGATGTCAACAAGGCTTGCTAGTTTATAGGCAATCTCTCCCCCACACATTGGCTTGCAGGAAAACGAATCCTTAGATACCTTAAAGGCATTGCTTCATATGGCATTTACATGCAAAAGTCTCACTCTTTGGATATTCACACTTACACTAATGTCAACTGGGCTTCATGTCCATATGGTAGAAGAAGCACTAGTGGCTACTACATCTTCATTGGAAACAAACCTAGTATCATGGTCATCTACAAAGCAGAAAATTATCTCTAGGAGCAGTGTTGAATCTGAGTACTGAGGTATAACTATTGTCACTTCTGAAATTACCTGGATTCAATCCCTATTAGCAGAACTCTGCCTTACTTCCTCAACTCCACCACTTATCTAGTGTGGCAATCAAAGTGCAGCAGACTTAGCTGCAAATCCGATTCTTCACACTAGGACGAAGCATATCGAACCAGACCTTCATTTTGTCCAAGATAAAGTTCTTCAGAATCAACTCAACATCTAATACCTTCCATCCTCTGATCAAGTTGCTAATATATTCACTAAACCTATCTCAAGCTCCTAGTTTTTTAGCTTCCGAACCAAACTATCTGTAGTTCCCAAACTTGTGAGTTTGCAGGGGAGAGGAAAGACACCAACTTGTACCATCAACAGAAATCACAATTGCACTAGAACTGTTGAACAACTCAAGAAGCATGATAGCAGTTAGAAATCTGTTTTAGTTTGTTATTAGGTTAAACTGTTATCAATGCATAAATACCAATGTAAAAGTTGATTCTTCAATATAGAAACTGAAAACAATATCTTTCTTGATACAAACTGTCACTTACTATCTAACTCAAGTAAAAACAAGGACTTATTTGGATCTTGATTGGCAATTGCAGTAGCAGCTTTCATCAAATTGAATCAATTCCCAACTTGTTTCACTTGCAGAAGATTGGATAGTAAAGGAGAGAGGACAGTTTTGTGCACAATTATAGGAGGCCATATTCCAATTGATGCACGTACAACTACTGATTGAACCTCCACATTCATAGAGTTGAGACTTGAAGAACATATTCTTGATGCAACAGTAGGCAGTCTACGAAGTTGTACAATGTGATGAAATTGAACTTCCATCAGAGGATCCAATCAACACTTCCTCCATAATTAAAGCTCTGAGTCACAGCTAACAGAATTTCTATTGTCACCAACCGAATGCTTGCCCTCGTTTTAGACTTCTGCCCTTTAACTTAAGAACTCTCCATTCATTTGGAATTCTTCTCTTGTAGAGTTATTCTCCCATTAATGAAAAACGTGCCCTTTTTCTGTGGAGGAACTATCCAGCCAAAATCTATTTTCAGCCTTATGATCTCCAAAGAGTTTGCAAATATATTTCTCGCTGCACCAACATCAGTAGCCAAGTGATCGAATTTTGTCCATTTCAATTTCAGATATTTAAGACCACGCTTGGAAGCGAAAGATTTAGCAAATTCGATATGCCAAAAGACTTTCTGGCCTCTACACCATTTACTAATTGGTTACGTCTGGGAATCCCTCTTAATGGTAGGCTTGCATGACGTGCCCTCAACTCATGATCTTGACTTGAGTTAATAATCCTGGGTCATCTCTCTGAAGTTCTTGAATATTTCTCTCCCATAACAGGTCCCAATGCTCTCAGGATGAAACTGCAAACCGTAATGAGGCCTGGTGGAAAATTGGTCTAGTTGTCTTCTCCTGGAAACTGACATTAAAGTTGTTGTCAGACTATGATCTTATGGGCAGCAATAAATATGATGCTTCACTTCTGCTGCTGGTGAGTAGCTTGTTCCCGTGCTCTCAAATGTATAGATCATGTGTGTCTATATGGTTGGGATCCAAGCAGAGAGCTGCCTCACAATCTTGGATTGCAGAAACGAAATCGCCCATTGACTCATAGAAAGCTGCTCTGACCACTCCTTATAACATGCACCTTAACTATTGACAAACAATAAGAAGATTCTACCAGTAATTTCAAAGCTGATGGCATGCTTCCACATATGATGATATTTTCCATAGTGCAACATCGAAATTCCCAAACCGAGTGAATACCACATCAAGACAACCCGATAGAGGTCAATAGTTGAGGGGCATTACGTCACATGTTTTCCTTATCTGAATGACTGCTGTGATCAGAATAGCTTCAAAAGCTTACGGATTCATTCTCTTGATGCTTTTATTCACCTATGCTCTGGTTTTCTCCTAGAACCAATCATAGCACTTTTGAATTTCTGCATAGACAGTTGCACCCCATGATCTCCATGTAGGTCCTTAGCGAGATCAAGAAAATACAGCTCGAGGCCTACTATAACAAATGAAATTTGCGGCCTTGTTTTGAGAGTCCCACCAACCTCACTCGAGACATCCCAGTAGTTAAAGGATCAAGATGAAGACGTATAGAAGCTGCATGTGGAGTAGGAAAGGTGCCATGCAGGAATGTATGCTGATCTCCATCTCCACCAACTGCATAATCTAGCTTTCCTTTCTCTTAGTAGGTGGCATATTCTGGGCAAGTTCAATCTTTTCAATATCCTATGTTTCTTGAGAAGCTCCTGAATGTGATCTTTATCCCATGATTTTCCAGTTTCATTCCAATGAATACTAGCTCCAGAATGCTACTATCAGATTCCTTTTTGAAAGCATGGGGGTTCCCAGGTCGACGGAATTCCATCTGGAAGAACATCCCAAGACCTGCAGGTTCTTCAAGATAGTAACTGACCATGGAATGAGCTTGCTGCATCAAATTCAGAGAAATTGCTTGTTGCTCAAACTGTAGATATTGAGTAATTTGGAGCCATCCATCTTAAATCCATTGCAATCATAGAAGAACCCATATTACTCGTAGCAAAAGGCACACTGAAGGGATTTTACTACTGTCTAGAATGGTCTAAAGGCAAAATTCTTTTGAACAAAGGCCCTGCATCAAACCCTCTAACTTTAACAGTGAGTTATCTCAAAGCTACCTTCATTTGCGGAGATGTTTCATTCTTTCTTTAATTAAAAACTTCATGGTCTTCGGGAGACAAACTCTTTCTCATCTTCTTTATTCTATAAAGTCCCAAAATACTGATGATCCTTCATGATTTTCATCCAATACCCTTTCTCTGCCACCCCTGCTATAACTCCTTTCATCAACAGTGACTCCAATAGAATCCCTCACGTAATCCTATTGATCACCCCCTATTGATCACCATTCCCAGTTCCAAGGTTCCCTTGATAACTATTTGATCCGCCAGATCTCTTGTGATAACCAAAAGCACACTTATTCCATTGTTCAATGCCATTCTCATCCAAACCAATTTTTCCTGAATCATGACCAAGGTATTCTCTTAAACCCTTTCACCTCCAGATTCATGAGAACAAATCCCAAAACAGTCCTTCTCCAGTATCTGCTCTCAAACTTTCATTCTATTTTGCCAATTCAGAAAGTAAATCAACCTCTTCTGAGTGTGCTTCTTTTGTTCACAGCCAAAGCTGAAGTTGCTGTCCTTCAAGCCTTTATTTGATCCTTCTTCACGGCTTTGTAGCACTGCTGAACTGGTTTTTTTTTTTCAATATCTGGTATTTGGCCATTAGAACTCCTGAAAACAACCTTCCCATTGTATTTGGGACATTGGCCATCCTATTTATCAAAACATCAAAGAGGCAAAGAGTAGTCAACTGAAGCCCAAGCCCTGCACATCTCAGGAAACGCTCTACATAGAGCAGTCCCTTCTAGTTCTCCCCTAGCTGCATTATATCTTTCAATGAGCACAGAGTGACACATTCCCTTCAAAAAAAAAAAAGTCCCTGTATACAAATCACGCTCCACCAACATCAATCTTCACAATAGGCTTATTCCTTGTGGCCTCAGAGTCGGCTTCTGGTATGGTTCCTGCTCCTTGTTTCTTTTCAACGCCCAGTGTATTTCCTACTTTGCTATCTCATCCATGCTTGTGGCATACAATCAAATATATACCAGGATAGACAACAAACGCAGGAAGAAAAACATAGGAGAGAACTTAAACAAAAACAGAGTATGCTCAAAAGAATCAAACAAGACATTAAACAAGATCACATCTCATGCTGTTATTAATGGATCTATGCAGGTGAGACAAGCAAAGTGCAGTGGCATGATAAATCAAGTATCAAACTCAAAAGCAACCCATATTTCAGCTATTTACAAGAGGAATCAAAGAGAACAAAACTTAACCAAAACAGAGCAAATATGAGAACTAAATAAGATTCAGCAATCCAGCAAACTAGCGATATTCAAGTAGCAAGAGAAAATGAAAAAACACTGATAAGGAGGAAAAAGAAAATTTGAAAAACACAGCATTCCTTATCTGAGAATCTCTTCTTCCAGCAGTATAATTAAGATTCTGGCAATCTCTTCTTCCTCCAATCTACTCCTCCTTGCCTTCCTCTGCTTCTTTTCTCCAAAAAATTCAGAAGAGTCGAAATGCTCCCCTCACAGGTCAAACCCTCCTCTCTCTGTTTCTTTCTTTTCCCGCCACAAGATTCCCCCCCAAAAAATAAAAGTTCCTCCTTGCAGAAAAACTCCACACCCGAGATAGAAACTGAAGTTTTTTTTCCCTCTCCTCCGATGCTCTCCACGTGATCTTCCTCTTTCCAGAAGACTCTAGAACCATTAGGAGAAGGATCTGCCCCACAGCTGTCACTTCTCTCCTTAGAATTTCCGGGTCACCCAACATGCCACCAGTTTTCCAAATTTCAAGCCCCTTAACTTCTTGTTTTATAGATATAAGGAAGACAGTGAACTTAACCTAGCCCAAAACAAGCAATCAAAGAATAGAAAGAGGGAACAGACACTTATCAATATTTTCTGCTGAGGTGTGACAATGCATTGTCCTTAAAGTAGACCCACCCTCCTCAAAGACGAGTTTGGTGCACTAGGGAACCAGTGGCTTACCTCCAGGATTCAACAACCAGTGGATGTTAAGATATGGACTCACATATCTAACAATAATTCATGACAAAGCTATTCACCTCTTACAATATTTGTTTTCTGTTCGTTCAAGAGTATGGACCACCTATGTGTAGAGCCCAAACGCCATCATGAGCCTTAGATGATGGGCCTAAGATTCGTGAGGCCCAATAACCCAATGGGTATGGTCCCTAAGGCAGGAGGGTATAAAAGGTCAAGGGTCTGTTCATTTTGTAATATCACATATTTGAATAGAATAGAACACTAATCTCTCTCGCTTCCCATTGCCAGAGAGAATCCAGTGATGGTGGTTCCCCTTCTCAACCTTAGAAGATCCATACTGTATTCATCGTCAGAAAAATAATGGACTCAAGTATGTTCTAAAGAGCATGAAGGCATATTTTGAATGAATTGATATATATATATATATATATATCCTGTATGCGTTTTGGTAGAAATGGAAAATGAAAACTAAAACAATTGGTATTAGAGCCGGTTCCATCTTCACCAAAATACCTTTTAAAACACAAATAACAAAGAATCTGGGCCATTTTGGGCGATCTAGGCGCCGTTCAAGCACCATACTAGGCACTATTCAGGAGCACTTCAAGCAATGTTCAAGCGCCATTTTGGGGCTACAAGTCACGGCGTCATGTCATTTTTTTGGGAGGTTGTAGGGGGTGCGCCGTTGCAGGGGTTTCCTACAAATCTCGTCAGCCCGTGTCATGTGCGTCCGTCTTCATTGATTGGATGGCGTGGCATTTCAAGGAGCAATGCTGGTGATGCGTCTTCTTGGCGATCGATCGCTTGGAGAAGCGTCGTTCTAGCGCTGTTTAGGCAGTCGGAGAAGGCGCTGTGGTGTCTTCCTTGCGACGCCGCTTGGAAAGACACTACAAACGTCGTCATTTGGCATCATTTTGGCGCCTTTTGCCTTTGGGAGCACCGCTGCCGACGCCGGCCATTACAGCTTGCGACGCCGCTGCCGGTGTCCTTTGGCATTCGAAAATTCGAAATGCCACTGCTGGCGTCCCTTAAAAGATGAAAATGCCCTTAATTTCTTTTACGATTTGTTTGCTACTGTGGGTGTGAATTCTTTTATTTTATTTTTATTGTTTTTTTTTGTTTGGACTCAGTAAATAAACAAAAAGGAAATGAATGAGTGCCATTATATCATTGATTCACGTCATTTTGGAAACACACTCTTGCAAAAGGATGTCATTGTGTGTGATGATATAAGCTTTGGTCTGTAATCAGTTCTGATTGCTTGTGTAGTGGATGAGGATCTTCTAGATTCCCTACACATTCTTGCAGATGGTTCTAATGGCTAAATCACCAGAACCCACTGTAGGGGAAATTTGGGGCCAACTTTGCTAAATGGAGCCCATTTCCACCATAGCCATTCACGACCTAAGCTAGAATGGCTATCTTAATGACCAGTGGGGCAGACCCCCATGCAAGCAATTTTTTAAAGGAATTTTTATGGACATAACTGAACCTTTTAAAGATCACATTAAAGATAATATATATGTATATATATATACTTTGGTTGTATCACATGCATGCAAGAGGATAGGAGGAATAAACAGGTTCCATTTGCTGATCATTTAGTTTATAAATTTCTTGGAATCCTCTTTCTTAGGAAATAGGATGGATTAACCTGTTTCAATTTTCAATCGGCTCTTTCTTGTAAATAAATAAATTAATAACTTGTTATATTTGTGTTTAATATTTTAAAATAAATGAATTATGTATGTTTGTTGCCAAAGTGATTTATATTATATAATTTATTTATTTTATAATATCTAAATATGTTATTATTATTATTTAAAATAATCGGCCCAAAGGAAGTTTATTTTAATGTAATAATAATAAATAAAGTAGTCATAAATATGTGACATATATAAAGTTATCTTGTAAGCTATATGTCAGTCCAAAGACAGACATATTGTTTCGATTTTATTGTCAATATTTATGAATTAATTTTGTATAAGGATACTAATTACAAGTTGATATTGCTATCCAAAGACTGAATATTGATGTTTGTGCTAGGTATCTTGTTATATGTCCACATGCATATATATGTTAAATGTTTATTTTTCCATGTATGTATGATGCTTATGTAACTGATTGTGAGCTTTATTATTATGAATTTAACATCTTCTATATCTGCAAATGTCAATAACATTCCTGTGCTTAATGGCACAAACTTCAAGAAATGGAAGGAGCACGTTATAATTGTGCTCGGGTGCATGGATTTAGACTATGCATTGAGAGAGGATCACCCTTTAGATCTTACTAGTGCCAGCACTGCTGAGCAAAGGTCTATTATGGAAAAATGGGAGCGATCCAATCGCATGAGTCTAATGATAATGAAGCACTCAATTCCAAAAGCTATAAGGGGTGTAATACCTGAGGAAACCTGAGCCAAGGCATTCTTGGACTAGATAGAAAACCGATTCGCTACAAACGAAAAGGTTGAGACAAGCACTATTCTTAGTAAGCTTGTCTCTATGCGGTATAAAGGGAAAGAGAATATAAGGGAGTATATTATGGAAATGTCTAATCTTGTGACTAGACTCAAGGCACTAAAGTTAGAGTTGTTGGAAAACATACTCATGCACTTGGTCTTGATTTCTCCGCCTACACAATTTAGTCCATTCAAAATCAATTACAACACATAAAAGGAAAAATGGACTTTGAACGAGCTTATTGCTCAGTGTGTACAAGAGGAAGAGAGATTGAAACAAGAGAAGATAGAAAGTGTTCACTTGGCTTCCACATCTCAGGGATTTGGTACCAACAAGAAAAGAAAGAGGGACAATAAAGGAAAACAAGCTGCAGTTTCCAGGACATCAAAGTAGAAGGTGCAAAAGAAACAAGATAAGGAGATCACTTGTTTCTTTTGCAAAAAGGCTGGTCATATGAAGAAGACATGTACCAAATACGCTGCTTGGCGTGAAAAGAAAGGTACACTTCTCAACTTTGTTTGTTCAGAAATTAATTTAGCTGTAGTGCCTACTAACACTTGGTGGATAGATACGGGTGCAACTACTCACATAAGTGTCACTATGCAGGTTTCCCTAAGGAGCCAAATGCCAACTGATGGTGAAAGATACATCTATGTGGGAAATGGCAACAAGGCTGCAATCAAGGCTATTGGTCTTTTTAGATTACAGTTAGACTCTGGATGTACTTTGGATTTGGAAGATACTTTTGTAGTACCGTTGTTTAGACGGAATTTAATTTATGTTTCATGTCTGGACATATTTAGATATTGTTGTTCATTTAGAAATTGAATGGTTAGTCTTTATCTAAATTCAAATGTTATTGGTACAGGTAGTCTAACAGACAAATTATATAAATTGAATATAAAGGCCACTAATGGAAATGAAATATTGCATTCAAGTAATTATGGCATTAAGCGAAAATTAATAAATGAGAATTCATCAATGTTATGGCACAGGCGTTTGGGTCATATTTCAAATCAACGAATTCAAAGGCTTGTGTCAGAAGGAATTCTTGACCCACTTGATTTCTCAGAATTTCAAGTCTGTATAGAGTCCATTAAGGGTAAACAAAAAAATATGAGGAAAAAGGATGCTAATAGGTGCAGTGACGTCTTGGAATTGATACATACGGACATTTTTGGTCCATTTCCTACACCTTATTGGAATGGACAACAATATTTTATCACTTTCATTGACGATTACTCGCGCTATGGCTATCTTTATTTGATTCATGAGAAGTCTCAATCATTGGATATGTTCAAGAATCTCAAAGCTGAAGTTGAGAACCAACTAATCAAGAAAATAAAAGTCGTCAGATTTGACCGTGAAGGTGAATATTATGGTAGATATGACTGATCCGGTGAACAACATCCAGGGCCATTTGCCAAATATTTGATGGAGTGTGGTATCGTTCCTCAATACACCATGCCAAGGACTCCGAGCCAAAATGATGTAGCTGAGAGGCGAAACCGTACTCTTAAGGATATGGTAAGAAGTATGATCAATCATTCCACCTTACTGGAATCACTTTGGGGCGAAGCCATCAAAATTGCAATTTACATTTTGAATAGAGTACCAAGCAAAGCAGTAGCCAAAACCCCATATGAGTTATGGACAAGCAAGAAACCTAGTATTAGGCACTTGCATGTTTGGGGTTGTCCAACTGAAGCTAGGCCTTACAAGCTAAATGAAAAGAAATTGAACTCCAGAATAGTAAGCTGCTACTTTGTAGGGTATTTTGAAAGGTCGAGAGGCTTCAAATTTTATGACCCCTCAACTAGATCCTTCTTTGAAACAGGCAATGCTAAGTTCATTGAAGATGTTGAGTTAAGTGGGAGAGAACCATTAAGAAATGTGGTCTTTGAAGAGGAATCTGTTAGTATTCCTATTATTACGACTGGACATGGTCACATTATGTTTGATGACACTATTCAGAATGTACAGTCGATAACAGAAATTCAAGACACACCTGAAATTCCTCCTGATCAAGTTATGGAACCGATTCAAGTTCATGAAGAGGTAACTCAACAACCTCAAGAACCTCAAGTACAAGTGCCACTGAAGAGATCCACTAGAGAAAGGAGAAGTACAATTTCAAATGATTATGTTGTATATCTCCAAGAACATGAGTTTGACATGGGTCTGGAAGATGATCCAATTTCAGTTAGTCGAGTCAAACAAAGTTCTAACTCTGAAAAGTGGATAGAAGCCATGAAGGATGAGATGAAATCAATGAAAGACAATGGTGTTTGGGACCTAGTAGAGTTTCCTGAAGGTGTAAAACCGATTGGTTGTAAATGGATTTTTAAAGCCAAGCGGGATTCAAAAGGAAACATTGTTAGGTATAAGGCACACCTAGTTGCCTGAAGGTGTAAAACCGATTGGTTGTAAATGGATATTTAAAGCCAAGCGGGATTCAAAAGGCAACATTGTTAGGTATAAGGCATGCCTAGTCACATAAGGTTTCACTTAAAAGGAAGGCATTGATTATAAGGAGACCTTTTCACCGGTTTGGTTAAAGGACTCCTTTAGAATCATCATGGCACTTGTAGCTCATTGTGATTTAGAGCTGCATCAAATGGACGTTAAAACTGCATTTCTTAATGGTAACATTGATGAAACAATATACATGGTGCAACTAAAGAACTTTGAGTCTAATGATTCAAAGCAACTTGTATGCAGATTAAAAAGGTCCATATATGGTTTAAAGAAAGCATCCCGACAATGGTACCGAAAGTTTGATCAGGTGATCACTTCATTTGGTTTTAAGAAGAACACCGTTGATCAATGTATATACCTCAAGTTCAGTGGAAGCAAATTCATTATCTTGGTGCTATTTGTTGATGATATTCTACTTGCAAGTAGTGATGTGTGACTTTTGCATGAAACCAAGCAATTTCTATCTAGTAAATTTGATATGAAGGATCTTGGTGATGCATCTTTTGTGCTGGGTATACAGATTTATAGGGATCGTTCAAGAGGTATACTTGGGTTATCACAAAAGGCCTACATTGATAAAGTGTTGAGTAGATTTGGCATGAGCAATTATGCACCAGGAGACATGCTTGTGGCAAAAGGCAATAAATTTAGTTTGCACCAATGTCCGAAAAATGAACTTGAGAAAAAGGATATGGAGAGGTTTCCCTATGCCTTAGCAATAGGAAGTCTCATGTATGCACAAGTTTGTACGCGTCCAGATATTGCGTACATTATTGGAATGTTCGGCATTTGAGTAGCCCAGGTATGGATCACTGGGAAAAGGCAAAACGAGTTATGCGGTATTTACAAAGAACTAAAGACCATATGCTCACATACCGTAGATCCAGTCATTTAGAGATCGTGGGATATTCGGACTCCGATTTCGTGGGATGTCTTAATAGCAGGAGATCCACTTTAGGCTACATCTTCATGTTGGTTGGAGGAGCAGTTTCATGGAAAAGTGTTAAACAAACACTTATTACTTGTTCCACCATGGAGGTAGAATTCATAGCTTGCTACGAGGCATCAAACCATGGGATATGGCTACGAAATTTTATCACTTGATTGCGAATTGTTGATGGGATTGAGAAACCATTGAGAATCAACTGTGATAATAAAGCCGTAGAATTTTATTCTAAGAGCAACCGAAGTTCGTCAAAGTCCAAACACATTGACATCAAGTTCTTGGTTGTGAAAGAAAGAGTTCAGAGTCTTCAAGTATCGATTGAACACATAAGCACAAACTCCATGATTGCGGATCCACTCACTAAGGGTTTGCCACCCAAAGTATATCATGAGCATGTCACACATATGGGTGTTGTACACATTGATGATGTGCTAGTATAGTGGGAGTTTGTATTTAGATTTTGTGTTTGTTTTCTTGATGCGATATTATGTTATGTTATCTGTACAAACTTTGATTTTAAAAGACTATTGTATTTGAATACTCTGAATTAAAATGATGACTTTTAGAAGCAGTTTAGCATCAAGTGTAGAAAGTGGAATTTGACTATTTTTAGTCATAAAGTAGGACCAATTGGAAATAGACATATTAAAGATCACATTCTATGTAATTTCCATGCTACACATCCATACTTGATCCATGTTGCTAATTTTTGTTAATGTTGTGATCATTGATGGGTCTAGTTATAATTATGATTAACGAAGGCCGCTTTAATCCTATGTTAACATAATTAGTAGACCGGATTGTTTAAGGATATTAAGATAGAATAGCAAGATGAGCTCAATGAAGTACTATCATGAACATTGTTTTGTAATATATGTGGTCCAAGTGGGAGATTGTTAAGATATGGACTCACATATCTAACAATAATTCATGACTAAGCTATTCACCTCTTATAGTATTTGTTTTCTGTTCGTTCAAGAGTATGAGCCACCTATGTGTAGAGCCTAAACACCATCATGAGCCTAAGATGATGGGCTAAGACTCGTGAGGCCCAATAGCCCAATGGGTATGGTCCCTAAGACAGGAGGTTATAAAAGGTCAAGGGTCTGTTCATTTTGTAATATCACATCTTTGAATAGAATAGAACCCTAATCTCTCCCGCTTCCCATTGCCAGAGAGAATCCAGTGACGGTGGTTCCCCTCCTCAGCCTTAGAAGATCCATACTGTATTCATTGCCGGAAAAATAATGGACTCAGGTATGTTCCAAAGAGCATGAAGGCATATTTTGAATGAATTGATATATATATATCCTATATACGTTTTGGTAGAAATGGAAAATGAAAACTATAACATTGGAATCTCATCTTAGGTGCACTTGGCAAATGAGATTTGTATAGCCTGGGTTTTGAAATAAGCCTCTAGATTGGTGCAGGAACATAGCAACCACAGTGAAGAATGTAACTGCTGTAATGCAGATGAATGCAGGCTCGGATGCTATAGTGGTGATGGATGTAGGCTTGGACATGCAAAAGATGTAGCTGCTATAGTGGTAAATGGATGCAGGCACAAGTATGCAGTGGTAATCCAAGAGGCTAGAACATAGGAAGGCTTTTGAAAACTAAGAATAAGGGAGAACTCTCAGAAAAATATTGTATTAAGAACTGAGGGAGAGTTCTGCTTTTAAGGCAGAGTCCCAACGGGTCTCTCTCGTAAAATTGAAACCACTACGTGAGACAAGCTACTTAGTCTCTCGGAAGAAACAAGTCACTTAGATGACTTAGCCCAACTAAAAGACTAAGGTGATATTTGTTTTTTAAATTCACTCTAAATAGAACTTTAATGCTTAATAGTATTAAATATTAGGTTGTTTGTTTTTGTTATATTTTATTTCTATTAAGCATTAAGAAATAAACAAAAATCAACTTGTTGCATTTTCCACTTAGAAAAAGCCAAATATTTTTACTTTTTCTATTCAACAAAAAGTTTATAATAAATTATGAAAAAATAGAAAAACAAACAACCTAAAGGTTGAAAGCAAATTGCTTTCAACAAAAAACTAAAAAAACAAACACCCTTTAAGTAAAAAATAAATTAACAAAATAAAATTAAAATTAATTTTATTTTGAATTTTTTAAAAAATAGCTAAACTCGCGCGCATATGCAGGGAGGGGCCCTATGTAGGATGCATATGCGAACGCGATGCACATTAAGGGATTTTAGCTCGAACTGCCCGAAACCCCACTAAAATGGGCTTGGGCCCCTTGGGAGCGCGAGGCTCCCCTATACCTCTCCACAAGCCCATTAGGCTAAGGAAAGTTGGCTAAAGGTGTTCCTCTTTTTCCTACATGGGACAAGCAAAAACACTAAAAACACTCTTTTTACTATACACTCTTCTTACATAACTCACGTGCCTTCACAAAAGAACCTACCCAACCATGATCAAATGTGAGCTGAACATTTTCTAAAAAAAAAAAAAAGAAGAAAAATGAAGTAAATCCACATGCAAATAAGAAAGACTAAATTTCATGCAACTAAAGAAAATCAAAGACTCAAAATCATACGATAAACAAAAAAAAAAAATTAATAATTTCATTTATACAAAAATTCAAAATCAAAATTCATGTAATTAGAAATCAAAGTGTCACTCATATGCAATCAAAAATCCAAAAATTTCAATCTCATTCAATTTAAAATAATAATAAAAGAAAAACACACATTAAAATTCATCTAACCCTAAAATCATGCAATGGGAAAGAAAAATACAAAATTAAATACATTAGAAATTAAATGAAAAAATAAACGGAAGTCCTAAACTAAAAAATCAGAGGCCACTGAGCAATCACAATAAGGCAATAAAGGGTGTAGGAAGGCAATCTGAGATGAAATATGATAAGAAGACAAAATAGAGGATCTACAAATACGACATTCATTGGTAAAGATCACAAATGTAATAAATAAATCACAGATACGTGATAAATAAATGAATACACCGACTAATAGAAAAGATCCCAAAATTTTGTCCTGGCGCATGACATAACAAGCTTAAAATCAATCAGATTCACATACTAGGGAGGCAAAACTCTAGATAAGGGGAAACAGAGAAATCTTAACACTAAAAAAAATTGACAAAGAATGACTCTAGAAGCCAAACCGGAAAGATAGCTCTAAAAACTAAGTGGATCTATAGGAAAACTTGATCACTAAAAATCGACAAAAATGACTCTGAAAGACAAATTAAAAAGATAGCTCTAAATACAAAAAACGTATATAGGAAAAGTTGATTATTAAAATAAAAATAAAAATTGATAAATAATGCTCATAGACGTCAAATCTATGGTGGTAAGTATCTAATCGATGAAGAGGAATGCCCAAAATAGACTCAATGAAGGGGGATGCCTTAAACAACTTAATGAAAGGGGGATGCATTGAACAAATTGACGAATAATGCCCATAGACAACAAATCTATAGTGGTGAGAATTTGAATCGAATGTCCATAAATGTCAAATCTATGATGGTGAGTATCTTATCAATGAAGGGGAATGCCTTGAACATACTCAATGAAGGGGGATACCCTAAAAAACTCAATGAAAGGGGGATGGCTTGAACAAATTGATGAATAATGCCCATAGACGTCAAATCTATGGTGGTGAGAATCTAAATTGAATGCCCATAAATGTCAAATCTATGGTGGTGAGAATCTGAATTGAATACCCATAGATGCCAAATCAACGGTGCTAAGAATATGATCAAATGCCCATAAATATTAAATCTATGGTGATGAGAATCTGAATCGAATGGGAATACCCTAAACAAACTCAATAAAGGGGGATGCCTTAAACAGACTTGATAACGGGAGATGGCTTGAATAAACTAATGACTAATGCCTATATATATATGAGTTTCTATATTTTATGGAATGACAAATTCCCTCTTTTTTTTTTTCAAAATAAATTTTAGAGAGTCTGGATAACACCAAATCCTTCTACCCCCTTAGTTTTTGAAAAAAAAAATAGATTTAGACAAATTGTGGATAACACTAGATTTTGCCTTTTTTTTTCCTAATTTGTTAAAAAAACTTAACAAAATCTTTTCAATATCCTTCACAAGATAAATAATATTATTATTATTTAATCTTATCCATTCAAATATAGAAATAATAAGAGCATAAAAATAGTTACAAAATAATTTTTTTTGGTCAAACCCATAATTCAAAATTAGAATCTATAATTAAAAACAAACAAACAAATAAACTTTTTGTAAGAACATCCTATCATGCAAGCCTATTAACCCAAAATCAGATAATTGGAGAATGTAGGGTTGAAGGTTCAAAGGTCTAAGGTTTAAAGTTCAGATTTTTCTTGGTAAGATTTTAACCCTTAGATTAATATTTTAGATTTGTTAATTAATTTTGATTACAAAAGAATTCTTTGGAAGAAAAAATCGATCTAGATTCGGGTTAGTTTATTTAATTTTTTTAGATCAAATATTGGAAGTTTAAGAATATGAGTTGATTTATTGCTAGAAATTGGGAAATTTTAAGTTTTTAGATGCATGAAAAAAAAAAGGCTTTGTTGTTATGTGTACAGTGACTATAAAAAATAATTTGTGTACAATGATGGTTAGAAAATATAGGGAAAAAAAAATACAAGTGCATGTAGGTGTATTAGGATAAAAATAAAATAAAAAATGACACGTGTGCATTGGATGGAAGGAAGGTGTTGGAAATAAAATAATAATAATGAATCATAATAATAGTAAGAGTACGTGGATGAAACCTTGTTTTCTTTGTATGGGTTTGTGTGTATTGAAGACAAGTGGGTGATGGGTTGGTTGGGTATTGAATATGATAATAAATAAAATAATAATATTTAGTTTTAAGTTAATAAATAAGTTACTAGTAATAAGTTTAATGTAATAAATAGGATGAGGGATTTAGTTAAAAAAAATAATGATAATTTTATTTTATTTTGATAACTAGTCACAACTTTTTGGAAAGATTGTAACTTTTAAGAAAATTTGAAAACCCACTTATGAAATTGTTATTGATTAGAAAGTTAAAAATAATATAGGGGACAAAAAAATATCAATGTAGGAATTTTACTTTAGGATTGCCAAACCTATAATTTTAGATAAAATAGTTATTTTTCTTATGTTTATGTGAAGAGCAGATTTTCCAAAATTATTTTTCTCCAAGGTTTTGAGCACTTCTTTTGAGGTAAGAGAAATTAATATAGACTTTACAAAATAAAATAATTTTTTTATATATGTTGTTTGAAATGTGTAAATGTTATTTTTGTTTTTATACATAGATCAAATATATTTTTGCATGAAAAATGTATTACGACATTTCTTTTATTTATAATAGAACATATGGAGATATTATGTTTTCGTAAGTTTGAATAAATATAACAAAGAATTTGACTCTAATTTATTTGGCCCTTGTCAATGGGATATAATAGTTGACTTTTCGACCCTTATCAAAAGCATATAATAGTTGACCTTTACATTTTCGTGGTGGGCAATGTAATTTATTTAGACCCCAGTCTCTAGGGGTTTGGTTAAAAGTTACTAGTACTAATAATATTTGGTTTTGTCTACTTTAAAATGAACAAATCTAAGGCTAGCCATCCATTCGTAAAGTCCCACTTAATTGGGCACCATATGTTATTTGGTAACTATAGTGAAAATAATTTAAATGTATTTGATTTGGATTTGATATGGAATGGTTTTGATATATATGAAAATGTTTGGTTGAATAGTTTAAAATGTATTAGCATGTTTGAATTCAAATGTTTTACGAAAATGATTGTACCTTATATCTCTTATTTGCAAGAATAAATGAAAATATTTGTTCGATAAAATTGTATTAATGTTTCTTATTAGGCTTTGAGCTCATCCCCCTTTGTTGTTAATTTTTTAGGTACCCTTAGTTCGGACGAGGAGTGAGGGTTAGGATAGGAAAATTGGTTTCTTTTTAAGACATTTGTTTAAACTTTCTTTTGGGACTTCGCTTAAATGTCAAAATTTGATTTCTATTAGCTATTGTTTAAGTTTGAAATTGGTTGAATAGTAATACTTTAGTTGATATGTTAGTTTTAAAGTTGATATTTTAAGATTTTAGAATTTTTGTTCTACTACTCTGAATAGGAATTTGGTAATTGTTAATTTTCAATTACAAGATGAATGTTTGTGTCATTTCTACTTTAAGCCCTTGGACTTGAGGTGTGAAATGACCATCATGCCCTTGGAGTGGGTTTTGGAGTGTGACACTCTCATCATGTGCAAGGTTTTGCCTCACTTGTATGTTAACTTCTTTTTATTTTTATGAGAAAAAGAAATTCTTTTTTTTGGATGTCTTCTTTCTAGTTCGCACGAACTCTAAGACTTGCGGACACAATAGATTGCTTTCTAGTAAATGTGTGATTCCTAACCATGACTTCTTTTGATTTAAATCAATCAAAGTGGTCAAGCTCATTAGGCCTAACACCATTAATCACTATTGTGAAGTTTCCATGGGCATGGCAAGAAGACTAGGACCTAGGCTAGAAAGATGTTTAGATACCTTAATGAATATGGTCTAAAACAGTTGCAACTTCCCAAAAGGTTTACATTGGAAACTACCTCCCTCTTTCTTTCTCTCTCTCTCCAAAATGTAGGTTTAGAGGCCAAGTATAGTATAGAATTGTAAAAATTTCTTGCAAACCCCGTTAATCCAATAGGATAGAACATCATCCTCTTGACATCTAACTTCAATCTAGACAAAGATTAACAATACTTAATACCTCTAAGACCTATTGTAATATGTTGGATTTTTAGATAGGAAATTTTTTTTTTTGAATATATATATATAATAATTAAAAATCCAGTTAAATTAAAATAATTAAGGAGAAAAAAAGGCTTTACTTAAGTTAACCAAGATTGTATAGCAAAGTTTGGATAGAATGTAGGGATTAAAAATATTTTTTTAAAGGAAAGTTAATGTAAAGGATTGAAGTATTATATTAAATTGTAATAACCAAAGACATTTTTCTAAATATAATTTCAAAAAATTTCTCTAATTCTTATTGTTGACTTAATTCCCCTTGAATTCATGTACTATACACAAGATGAAAACCATAACCCTAGAAGTGTTACTTCAGGTGTTGGAGCTATTGGAAAGTCGTATAAAGGAAGAGAATAAAGGATAACACCATTTAATGATGACTCATTTTCAACCAATTTTGAGTCTATAAGTATAGAGACTCAATTCAATGACTCATCAAATGAGGCTAATGTTTATCCTCCTTATTTGATGAGCTATGGTCAACCTCCTCAAAATTATGTGATGGGTTCAAGTTCAACTGATGAAAACTATGGTATGTTTAACTATTCTCTTCTTGCACAAATTTCACACCATGTTCTATATCAGATGATGCAAAAAATATTTGAAACAAGTACATGGGTGAACCCCAAACTTACCATTCATGGAGAGGTAGTGGACAGGATTTAAAATACCTATGCATGACATGTTCATATTTTCAATCAATATTATTGAAATTTCATGACTTGATACCAATATTGTCTCTAACAAGATCAAATTCCTTTATCTAACAATTTCATTTAACTACATTAGTCTTCATTTTGTACTAAAGAATCATTACAATATTATATATATATATATATATCATTTTATTAAATAAAATATTTAGTATAACTTAATAATGAATGTACACTTATAGATTCATATTTTTTTTTATCAATGCACAAAATATTATTGTCGAATATTACAAATTATGTTATACATATATCAATTAATTTCTTCAATAAAACAACCTTAAAATGTCTATTATTACTTTTTAGACCATTTTTTCAATTTTTTTTAAAAATATTTTAATGAGTCTTGATCAATTTTTGTCTTATTGATATTTTGTGTTAAAATTTTTATTGATATTTTTCAATATATCTGTAAAATTAAGTAGCTAATATACCTATAAAAACAAATATTCTCATTCTTATTTGTAATAAAGTTTAAATGATTTGTTATGATGCTATATTATACCTAGTATTGTAAATAAAGTGCAATGGAATACAAGAGAAATATTTTTTAAAAAAATATTTTAATGAGTCTTGATCAATTTTTGTCTTATTGATATTTTGTGTTAAAAATTTTATTGATACTTTTCAATATATCTGTAAAATTAAGTAGCTAATATACCTATAAAAACAAATATTCTCATTCTTATTTGTAATAAAGTTTAAATGATTTGTTATGATGCTATATTATACCTAGTATTGTAAATAAAGTGCAATGGAATACAAGAGATTTTTTTTTTTTTTAAATATTTTAATGAGTCTTGATCAATTTTTGTCTTATTGATATTTTGTGTTAAAATTTTTATTGATATTTTTCAATATATCTGTAAAATTAAGTAGCTAATATACCTATAAAACAAAATATTCTCATTCTTATTTGTAATAAAGTTTAAATGATTTGTTATGATGCTATATTATACCTAGTATTGTAAATAAAGTGCAATGGAATACAAGAGATATAATATAATATTAAAATTATATGTAGTTAAAATTTCAAAAAATAAAAATAAAAATCAAAAGATAATAAAAATAAGAACTTTTAATTAAATAAAAATTTCTCTCAACCCATGTGTTATCAAATAATGTGAACTCAAGTAGGAACCACTAAAACCCATAGAAAAATATTAACTCTCTTAGAATCAAATTCTGGAGTTAATACTACACTTTAAAATCCTATGAAATTAAATCAAGATAGATATTAATTAAATAATTTCTAATTACTTTTGTGACCTACTATTCATAATCCAACAGTGTAGCAATTGTTAACTTCTCAAGATTACCTCTTCAATCAGTTAGTTTTATATTCACCTATATCATAATCAATTGACACACTCATATCCACAAACAAATGTTAAATTTTATTTAAGGGATTACTATGATCATAGATTTTTTTTTTTTTTTTTTTTTTTTTATCATGAATGCTTAGGATAAACCAATGAGACATATTGTCTCAAAACCTATGAGATATTATGGTCCCTTTATTGAAAAAATTTATTATTACTTACCTAAAGCACTAGTCACCAAATCCATAGGGAAAATGAGATTACTTTAGGATCTCACTATTGGTCAAGGTCACTAATGACCTCGACACTAACATTATATTATCTTAAAGTTGCATGGGAACCTATGAACATAGTAGTTTGGAGTAGTCATGACAACATGACAATCATTCAATCATAACTCTTCAAGATCTTGATGACCATGGAAAAACACACCTTTCCACTTATGATCGTCACGAATTGATGGATAGATCACCGAAGTTCGGGTTCATAAGCAATGACAATTGTGTACGGGCCTCCCACTAGGGGCCCGCTATGCCAAAAGCGAGAGAAACCCCATCCCTCTCTTTCTTTTTTTTGCTCCCATGTCGCCACACGATTGTCACTGCTTATGGACCTGAACCTGGGTGAACCAAACATGATAATTTTTCATTGAGAGGAGGACGGGTTATTCACATTTTGGACACATGACTAGTTATGAAGTCACATTGATAAATAGATGAAATAAATCAAAAAATGGATTCCCCGAGCACACGCAATAGAGCCGTAGACAGTCAAGTGAAATCGAAGATTTAGTTACGATTAGAAATCCACTTTTCTATCTTCATCCATGGATCCTTGATGATATGGATCAACCCCTTCTTCTTGGGGGAAAGATCTTACCATTTCCGAAGGAATTGGAGTTACATCTCTTTTCCATTTCCATTCAAACATTTATAGCTCCCACGTAAATAAGGAGCTGTGCAGCAGCGTCGATTTGAGCTCTTGGGGAAGATCAGCCTGGACCATTAAGATAAGTCATCTTACCAATTAGGAGATAGTTCACTACAACTAATGGATTGTTTAAGCCCATGAACCAGTCATAAACAAACTCATTAACTTGTAAGGAACTCATGACTTGAATCTCTCGTGTAACTCTTAATGCATTCAAGTCATGGAAGCAATCAAACAAGAATGTTCAAATATATATATATATATATATCATAATTTGTTTAATATTATCATTTGAAATAATGTGTTGTTTTTTGTTTAATATTCCTCAATGACCTTTTATTGATATCTTTCTTTCAAGATGTTGAGAAACTAATACCAAAAACATAATATAGCTTCAAAATGCACGATCTTCTGCATGATATTGCTATATTTTTTTACATACCTTGAGTTATTCACAATAAAGATTTCCTTAAAAAGATTCAACATGTTAGATTTTTTATACACTTATCAACGAAAAAAAGAGTATAAAAATTTAATATTTTTAGAGAAGTTAAATGTAGTATCCTAGATTTTTAAATCTATATTTTTGAATAAATAAATAAATAAATAAATAAATAAATAAAAAATATAATTAAATTAAAAATAATTGGGAAAGTTAAATAACCTCAAAACTGCACAAACAAGTTAGAAAATAATTACATTAAATAGATTGGTAGTATAAGCATGTTTAAATTGGGAATGTACTAGAAGTGTCACATGTCACTCTTAAGGGTTGTCAAATGTCACATATAAAGATATGAAGAATTGAGCACTATAAGACAAGGAGGATATACCTAAAATTTTGGTGGTAGATAAGGGTGATTTGGTCATATCCTAATATAAATAAGGGTAGTTAGGTCAACCCATATATGAAAAGGAAATATAAAAGGGGAAGAATCTAAAGGAAATCATTATTTCTTCATTTTCCTAGGGTTTCTTCTTCTTTTTAATTTTCTCCTTCTTCTCCTTCTTTGAAATATGGTTGAAAGAAACTAGTGTAGAAGTTGGATATTTAGGAGTAGAGATTTTCATTTCTACTTAGAGGAAACATTAAGGTAAATAATCTCATCTTATATTTTTGCTTATTCTTCTTCTTCATCTCTTCTTTGGGATAGTGTTGATAGGAATTAGGTTTTTGTATGTGTGCAAATTTTTAATATTTTCAAACCATTTTTCCTTCTTGTATTGTTTGGTTGCCAAGAAATTGAATAAAAATATTGTATTTTAGGTTTGATCCATGTATAAATTATTGGGAAATGTATGAGAATGATATCATATGATGTTACTACTCAAGGATAATTTGGTGATAACTTTCAATCCATAATAGGTGAACCCCAATTTGTTTCTATATTGGAAGGACCAGAATTAGGCTTAAACAATCTAATATAATAGATTTAGTTGGGTTTATAAAGGTAACTTCATGGAAAAAGGGATTTCCCAAGAATGAGGAATGCCATTTTTTTTAACATTCTAACTAATTGATTTTTTATTTTTTATTTTAGGACTTTTTGGTAAAGTATTAAAACCCTAAATTATTTTTATTAAACAGACTCAATAACAAGTCTAATCATTTAAGTCTTGTTACATTTGGACCACATTTTCCCCATGAGAAAATTCCAAACAAATTGGAAAACACAAGAGAGTTTCATAGAGACAGTTTATACTAATTATGTTTTTTCAAAATTTTAATATCATTGTTAAAGAATATTATACTCCAAATTATTTTTATATAATATTTAGACTCCCTAAGGAATCTAACTTTTAAATTTTGCCCCATCTAAACACTATTAGGAAAAAAAAAAGTCTAAACCAATGGGTAAGAAAATAGAGTGGCTCAACTAAGACAGTTTTGAACCACTTAGGTTTCTTGAAGTTCTAAGATATTTTTGTTGGCGTGAGCTGTTCTCTGAACCATTAAAGGAGAAAAATCAATCACTGCAATCAGTCACTGCAATCCCTCAGCAATTGTAGCCGTAATCCATGTAGTCCATGTATAGCCTTTTCTTTTATCTATATATACACTTGTACTCTAATGAATTGAAATAGAATAAAAAAAATATCTCAGACCAACATGGTATCAGAGCAGAATTCGATTCTCTACCCTCTGTTCAACCAAATTTCTTAAAAACAGAGCCCAAACTCTTTTCACATGGCAGATACAGATCCTCACTCGGGTGAGCACTCGGGTGAATCTTCAATCTCGCCATCTGTACTGTCTGAACTAACGGCAAGGATGAAAGAAGCTTTGAGTAAAGCTCCGACGTCCATTCCAGCCACCGACTCAGCAATTGCCCCGATTAGCATCAAACTGGATGGCACAAATTACGCCCTCTGGTCACAAGTCGTAGAGATGTATGTCGCGGGCAAGGATAAACTCGGCTACATCAACGGCGACCTTCCTCAACCATTAACAACCGACCCTTTCTTCCATAGGTGGCGGACTGAGAATGCAACTGTGAAAGGATGGCTGATTGGTTCGATGGATCCATCCCTTATTGGCAACTTCATTCGGTTTCCAACGGCAAAGCAAGTTTGGGATGCAATTGCAACCACTTACTTTGATGGAAGTGATGCAACCCAAGTTTATGAACTCCGACGACGAGTGGCGCGACTCAGGCAGGGTAGTGGCTCTCTAGAAAAATACTACAATGATCTCCAAGGTCTATGGCGGGAGATTGATTTCCGTCGTCCCAATCCAATGCAATGTCCAACAGATATCCAACATTTTAACAATATGTTGCAGGAGGATCGGGTATATACGTTTCTTGATGGTTTGGATGATAAACTTGATAATATTAGAAGTGATGTGTTGCAGCTTAAGCCATTTCCCACAGTGGAACAGGCATATGCCCATGTTCATAGAGAAGCTGTGTGTCAGGCGGTGATGACAGCCAGTAATGGAGAAGAGGCGGCTGGAGCAGTGATGGCTTCACGAAGCCTCAAACAAGGGCCCTCCATTGCAGCCAACTCTCTGTCATTGAATGGAAAATTTTCTAAGTCAAATGGCCCATCCAATGACATGAAATGCTCTCATTGTGGAAATTCGAAGCATACTCGAGACACATGCTTCAAACTACATGGCTACCCAGATTGGTGGCATGAATTACAAGCCAAGAGGCGACGAGATGGGAATGGGAAAGATGGTGGAGCTAGCAAAAATGCAGCTAATGGCACGGGCAAGGCCGCGATAGCCTCGGCTGAGTCCCAATTGTCACTTATTCCGACAACAACAGTTGATTTGGATACAGGTATGAGTTTTCTCGGGACCAATACCACTAAATCATATGATGGTTGGATTCTTGATTCAGGGGCGACAGACCACATGACGTATGATGCAAGTGATTTTTCTGAACGATCCTCTCCTCGACGTACTAGCATTGCTAATGCTAATGGGGACATCTCTTTGGTAAAAGGGGCTGGTACAGTGATGATATCACCAACTCTCTTCTTAACCAATACCCTTTTTGTACCCTCATTGTCTCATAAATTATTGTCCGTGAGCCAAGTCACGAAGGAGTTAAATTGTATTGTTCTAATTTATCCAACCTTTTGTATTCTTCAGGATATTCTCACCAAGGAGATAATTAGGCGTGGTACTAAAAAGGGGGGGCTCTACTATATGGAAGATTTTAGCATCGGTCAAGCTAACCATACGAGAAGCTCTAGTGATCGAAATAAGGCGAACATTTTGTTGTGGCATCGTCGGTTAGGACATCCTTCATTTGGATATTTGCAACTTGTATTTCCTACTTTATTTTCGGGTTTGTCGAATTTGGATTTTAAATGCGAGACATGCATCTTAGCTAAAAGTCATCGTGTTAGTTATCCTTTGAGTTTTAATAAGAGTCAGATGCCTTTTGAATTGATTCACTCTGATGTGTGGGGTCCATCTCCCAAATCCACCATATCTGGGGTTCGATGGTTTGTGATTTTTGTGGATGATTGCACTCGTATGACCTGGTTGTATCTAATGAAGAATAAGGATGAAGTTTTCTCTGTTTTTTGCTCATTTCATGAGATGGTTAAAACTCAGTATTCTGCTACAATTCGCATACTTCGATCCGACAATGGTGGAGAGTATATGCATCGTGACTTCAAAAATTATTTCAGTCACCATGGCTTGATTCATGAAACTACCTGTCCTCAAACACCACAACAAAATGGAATTGCCGAAAGGAAAAATCGGCATATTTTAGAGACTGCTCGGGCTATTCTTCTTGGTGCTCATGTACCTAATCATTTTTGGACTGATGCTGTCACTACAGCAGTTCACCTTATTAATCGGATGCCTTCTAGGGTTCTTAAGTTCAAGACTCCTCTCCAGGCCCTATCCACTGTCATTTCTCTACCTATTGCCTTAATGTTTCCGCCTCGAGTATTTGGTTGTGTTGCCTTTGTTCATTTACACAAGAATCAACGCACTAAACTTGATCCCTGCGCAGTCCGATGTCTTTTTTTGGGGTATGGCCTACATCAAAAGGGATATCGCTGTTATGATCCATCTAATCATCGCACCTATGTGACGATGGATGTCACCTTCTTGGAATCAGAGACTTTCTACTCTCCAACCACATCCACTTCTACTCTTCAGGGGGCGCCTCAAAATAAAGAGTTGAATTGGCTGAGGTTTGATTGGGAGCCTGTTGTTTCTGAATCCAATACAGAACTTGATGTTGAGCTTGTTGTTTCTGTATCTAATACAGAACCTGATGTTGATGTTGACACAGAACCTGGTGTTCTACCATTAATAATTGAAGAGCAACAGCCACAGCAGTCGATAGTACCCCCTCTTTCCACAGTATCCAAAGACCCATCTTCTGAGAATATTCCTGAGGTAAGTTCCCTGAACACTCTGAGTACACCTGTGTTAACTAATGATGCTCATGTGGGCTATGAGTTACCATACAGGCATAATCGAGGCAAGCCACCAGATAGATACTCTCCTAACATAGAAGACCGGAGGTTGAAATACCCGATTGCCAACTATGTATCCACAAAGACACTTCCAGAACCTCTAAAGACTTTCGCAGCTGCACTTTCCTCGTGTCAGGTTCCTACAAGTGTTGAAGAAGCAATGAAAGACCCAAGGTGGGTCCAGGCTATGAAGGAGGAGATGGAGGCACTATTGAAAAATAAGACCTAGATTCTTGTCAATCTACCTAAAGGACAGAAAACAGTGGGGTGCAAGTGGGTGTTTTCTATCAAATACAAGGTAGATGGAACAATTGAGCGTTACAAGACGAGACTTGTAGCAAAGGGATTCACGCAGACATACGGAGTTGACTATCAGGAAACATTCTCACCCGTTGCCAAACTAAATACGGTGAGAGTATTATTGTCACTTGCAGCAAATCTGGATTGGCCCCTGCATCAGTTCGATGTAAAGAATGCGTTTTTACATGGTGATCTAGAAGAAGATATATATATAGACATTCCCTCAGGATATGTAGCCAACACAGAAGGCAACGTTGTTTGCAAGTTACAAAGAACTCTATACGGGTTGAAACAATCACCTCGAGCTTGGTTTGGGAGATTCAGTACGGCAATGAAAAAGTATGGATTCCAGCAAAGTAACTCTGATCACACTTTGTTCCTAAAGCATAGACAGGGCAAATTGACTGCTCTGATAGTCTATGTAGACAATATGATCATCACAGGAGACGATTCAGAGGAGATAGCGAGACTTCAAGAGCAGTTGGCATCTGAGTTTGAAATGAAGAACCTAGGAGGACTAAAATACTTTCTAGGAATTGAAGTTGCTAGATCAAAGCGAGGTATATTCCTGTCTCAGAGAAAATATATTTTAGACCTATTAACAGAGGTTGGATTACTTGATTGTAAGCCTACAGAAACTCCAATAATTCCGAATCACAAACTTGGAGAATATCCCAATCAAGTACCAACAGACAAAGGAAGGTATCAAAGACTGGTAGGCAAGCTTATTTATCTTTCTCACACACGGCCGGATATTGCTTATGCAGTAAGTGTGGTAAGCCAGTTTATGCATTGTCCAAGTGAAGATCATATGAGTGCCGTTATGCAGATTTTGAGATATTTGAAGTCCTCCCCTGGAAAAGGACTTATGTTCTCCAGAAATGATCACCTAAGAGTAGAAGGATATACAGACGCAGATTGGGCAGGG
Source organism: Vitis vinifera (assembly GCF_030704535.1). Taxonomy (NCBI): domain Eukaryota; kingdom Viridiplantae; phylum Streptophyta; class Magnoliopsida; order Vitales; family Vitaceae; genus Vitis; species Vitis vinifera. Next base: position 20,007,349 of record NC_081822.1, on the reverse strand, counting down.
AACATCATGGATAGGAAATCCACCTCAGGCTACTTCACTTTTGTTGGAGGAAACTTGGTTACTTGGAGAAGCAAAAAACAGAAGGTGGTTGCTCTATCCAGTGCGGAAGCTGAGTTTCGTGGAATGGCTAAAGGGCTATGTGAGTTATTGTGGCTTAGGAGACTTCTAACGGAGATTGGTTTTGCCCCTGACTCTGAGATGAAGTTGTTTTGTGATAATAAAGCAGCAATTGACATCTCCCATAATCCCATTCAGCATGATCGGACTAAGCACGTAGAAGTAGATCGACACTTTATTAAACAAAATCTTGATGCAAAGATTATCCAATTCCCTTTTGTGAAATCCGAAGACCAACTGGCCGATATTCTTACAAAAGCTGTGAGCAGTAAAATATTCCATCACTCACTAGACAAGTTGGGACTTATTGATATTTACGTACCAACTTGAGGGGGAGTGTTGGCGTGAGCTGTTCTCTGAACCATTAAAGGAGAAAAATCAGTCACTGCAATCCCTCAGCAATTGTAGCCGTAATCCATGTAGTCCATGTATAGCCTTTTCTTTTATCTATATATACACTTGTACTCTAATGAATTGAAATAGAATAAAAAAAATATCTCAGACCAACAATTTTAGCATATTATCATGATTTATAATTACTTTATATGTTATTACAATAAAATAAAAAATTGTAGAGTCTAGTTTCATGCAATTTTGAATTCATTTTCATACATAAATAATTGAGAAAATATTAATTGATTTTCAATAAGGTATGTTGAGATAGCTTTTATTTTTAAGAGTTTTGGTATTACTACAATTTCTTTTAGGTTTATAAATTATTTTTAAAATTTTTTAGCCTCATCATATATTAGATTTGGAGAGTTTCATAATTTTTGGAACTTGTTTGGTTGATGAGAAAATTTGAGAAATTGAGTAGCATTGCAATATACAATATTTTAGGAAATTTTGAAATTAATTTAGGTTAAGGCTTAATTAATGGTTTTTTGACTACCATTTGATTCAAAAATTAATTTCCAAGGTTTTTATGCTCATCAACAAACTCTTTGGCTTAAGTTTCACCTGAATTGGACTCCATTTACCTAGCCTTTCATTTTTAGGAATATTACATATTTAAATGAGTGTTGTTTGGTTAAGAAAAAGTTAGGAGAACCTTAGAATCACAACTCCCTTTTTATGGAATTTCAATTCTCTAAGTCCACTTAAATTTTCTTTTGTTAGGGGAGAATTCAAACTTTGTGGAGCCATCATACTACGAGTTCTATTGTAGTTTTGATTGTGAGAATTTTTTAATAGTTAAAACATGCATGATTTTTCTAAGTTTTTTATAAAATAAATATCTCTTGCATATGTTATTTATATATATAACTTTTCTAAAGGCTTGAGATATATATCAAATTTTTATTTGGTCAAAATAAACATGAGTTATGTTGAATTGGAAAAATAAATCTTACCTTGCTTTTAAGAAATTATCTATTACCATGCATATGTATACAACCAATGATATTACATACCTTGTTATGATATAATAAATTGTTGGACTTTTTGGACATTGATATCTGATGGGCATCATAACATGTACACTCGTGAAGTGTTTCATGCAAGGTTATTCCTAACTCCACATCACTTATGTAGCAAGGGAAAGGTCTTAAGATGGGATTATGCATTTTAATGTTAGGCTAGAGTGTAGAGCCTGAAACGACACTATACACTCTGTTGTACCCCTAATGGAATGACCAAGAGATGAGTTCTTGGGTATTGTGATCTAAGGTATGTACTGAGACCCTAAAGACCATGTAGATGTGGGGATTCACAAGTAGTAAGCTTGTGTATAGTTGATCAATTAACCCTAGATATGTATAAACCTATGATTGTATGTTTTACATCTCATACACTCTTTAAATGTTATTATGATTATTTTATGCTAGTTTCTAATTAATAAATTTATTATAGATATGTTTTAGAACTAACTGTGATGTGGATTGACCATCTTAACACTTATTTTATCTTAACTATTCATTGAACCCTGTATTCACCAAATAGATTTAATGTGTTTTTTTTTTTTTTAGGGTAAGGACTTTAGTATTTCTTGTTGAGGAGCTACAATCAACTTCAAAGGGCATCTAGCTCTAGTGCTTTCCTTCTTAAACTTGTGGGACATTTAGTCTATTTTCATTATGCATTTTAGTTTATTTAGTTATTCTCAATCATGAGGCTCATTTTGTAAACCTTGCTTCCACTATTGTTGTATCTAATTGTGTTTCATTCTTTTCATGCTCCATATATTTGTTTGGATGGTGATTCGACTTTAGATTCCAATCTAGAGTGGGCTCATTGTCTCTTAGAAAATCCCTATTAGGATGGGTCGCTACAATGTTCACAGCTTAATTTCCAAAAGAAAAATGCACCTAGTAGCAAATCATTTGTTTGTGGATGCATCTTAAGATTCAAATGTGAACATGTGTTAGGGTTAATCGAGTCCAAATTTGAAGCATTGCCTAATTCCATTGGTAGTCTAAAGCATCTAAGATACTTGAGCCTACTCATGCATAGTAAGGTTAAGAAACCCCCAAGTTCCCTTTGTAAGTTATACCATTTGAAAACTTTAATACTCAATGACTGTTCCAAACTTGAAGAATTGTCAAGAGACATGGGGAATGTGATCGGTTTAAGGCATTTGAGTATAATATCGAGACAAAGGAATTGACAACTATGAATCCTATGCATACTTCGCCTTGTACTATGCACCATAGTATCTAACTATGATTGCAAACTTAAGACACATTAATGTGTTGTTCATGCAATCAAATTGATATATGTTTACTCATTAGGATATCTTAAATAAATCATAATAATCAATTATTAGTATAATAAAATGATTTTTGAGTAATCTTCTAAGATTATCATCCCACTACAACAACTATCACTTTTTGCCATAAATTGTTTTGTCATAAATTAAATTCTATAGAAAAATGTCACTTTTAATCACAAATCCAGTTTTTGTAGCAAAGAAATATGGAAGGTTAATCCTCATAGAATATATGATAATTTTCCATGAACTTTACTTTTTGCCACAAAATTGTTTATAATAAAATGATACCTTTCACCATGAAGTTATTTTTCATTGCTAAAAATGTGATGTGAATAATTCTAGCTTGCTTAATTTATGACATTATGTCATCAACTCCACTTTTTGCCAAAAAATTATTCATTACAAAATGTTACTTTTAGCCATAAATTTACTTTTCATAACAAAAAATACCGTGGGAATACTTATAACGCAATGTATGACATTTTTTCATGAACTCCACTTTTTGTCACAAAATTATTTGTGACCAAATATCACTTTTAGCAACGAATTTATTTTTCATCTTTAAAACTATGTAACAAATAATTCTCACATAATATGCGAGATTCTACAATTAACATTTTTTTTTGTATTGAAATTATTTATGATAAAAAAATATACAAAGAAACGCTAACAAATTTTAATTTATGTTAAAAAAAAATTTTCACAATCTTATTTGTGGTAGAAAATTACATTTTATTTTTATTATATATACACCACTCTTTCTATAATGAATTAAAAATTAATATTTACATATTTATTAATTTTTAAAAATATATACAAAATAGTAATTAATTATAAAAATAGATTTTTATTAAGGAAGAAAATAATTCAATATTGATAAATAATGAAAAAAATAACAATTATTTAATCTTTTTTTTATATGAATTTAATAATTTTAATTTTGAAGATATAAATAAAGTTTAAAATTATTTAATAATAATATATAAATTTTGAAGCATGAATGTTATTTTAAAATTTTGTGGCAAAAATCTATTTATTAATTAAAAAATTATAATGAATATATAAAATAAGATAAAAAGAGAAAAAGAGAACTTATAAAAAAACTGATTCTTATTCTTTACACAAAAAAATATTTTTCTTTTAATTTACATAATTATTGTTACTAAGAATTTTGGTTTTGGCTTCCTTCATATTTCAATTCAATTGTTACATTTAAAAAAAAATTCTTTTCATTTTTTATTTTTATTAAAATCTCATTTTTCTCTTAAATTTTTAATTTTTTTTCCACCTCTGAATATTTTATAAGGAAGGATTATGCAAATAAGTGTTTATTGAAGTTTGTTTTGAAATCTTTAATTTTTTTTTTTAAAGTTTTTATTCATTCATTAATAAAAGTATGGAAAATAATCGTAGTTTAAGATAAATATAAAGATAAAAATAATGTTGAACTCAATTAAAAGTTTGTTTTACCTCCTTCAACATCAATTGATTCATAGAAAAAATAGCGAAAGTTTCTTTAAAAGGTGATGATAAAGTGAAGGGTCATGAGTTTGAGTAAATCTTTCCAAAAATAAATTACTATTATTACTATAACATTTTTTTTATTATTTTTTGCCAAGAAACAACATTTGTCATTTCCCCACAAATATTATTTGTTGCTCAAAGTAACATACTTTTCTTCACAATTTTTTATTTTTATTTTAGAGTAGCATAAATTAGTCACAGACTTGTTGCAACAACCGCACCACAACATTTTTTTCATAACAAATATGTTTTTGCCATGAAAACATTTGTAACGAAACATCACATTTGTTATCGTGATCTAACATCTCAAATGCATGATCTCTCATTAATTAAAACTTTTATCTTACATTAAGCTATCAATTAATTAGTCGTGGGCTTGTTATGGCAGCCACACCACGAAATTTTTTTCATGGTAAATATGATTTTGCAACAAAAACACAACTTTTTGGCATGAAAATATTTGTGACAAAACATTATATTTGTTTAATGGATCCTAACATCTCAAATGCATCATGTAACACCCCAAAATAAACTTTAGGGGCAAAATACTAAATTAAAAATTAATTAATTAATTAATTAATTAAACTCATTAAAAGTAAAAGAGTCCTTTTGCAATTAAAAATCCTAGGTATAAATTAGATTTTTCTCTTATCTTCTCTATTAAGAAAATTCTATTAACCAAAAATCAAAAAATTGGAGAACATAGGGCTAAAGGTTTGGAGGTCTAGAGTTTGAAGTTCAGATTTTTCTAGGTGAAGAGTAAATTCGTCAAGCTAAATACTCCAAGTTTTTTAAGCGCTTCTTCAAGGTAAGGGAAATTAATGCAGATTTTTATAAAAGAAAATAATTTTCTTTTTATATTGCATTTTGAAATGTGTAAAAATATTATTTTAATCTTTTTGCATGGATCAAATATGTGTTTTGTATGGAAAGTTTTTTTTTTTTTTTTTGAGAATTTTATTTATTTATTTATGAAAAGTGAAAATTTGAGGAGATATGATATTTTGTTTTGTAAGTTTGAATTAATGAAACAAATTGTTTGACTCTGGATTATATGACCCTAGTCAACAGGTTATAATTGTTGACATTTTTGCCCTAATCAACGGGTTATAATAGTTGAAACTAACCACTCATTTATGAAGTCTCACCTAATTGGACACCATTTGTTATTTGATAACCAAAGTAAAGATATTTTGAATGCATTCGATTTGGTTTTGATGAGAAATTGTTTTGAAATGGATATGAGAAAGTTTTGTTGAAAAGTTTGAATGTATTAGTATTTTGAACTCAAAAGTTTTTATGAAAATAAGTATATGTTATATCTCCTATTTTCAAGCATGATTGAAAATGTTTGATCCATGAAACTGTATTAATATTCCTTATTGAGTTTTAAACTCATGCCCCTTCATTGATAATTTTTCAGGTACTCTTAGTTCGGGCAAGGAGTGATGGCTAGGTTGGGAAATTTTTCTTTGTTAAGATTTTGGTTCAAACTTTATTTTGGACATTGTTTAAATGTTCAAATTTAATTCCCCATTCAAATTATTTGAATTTGGAGTTATTTGGACAATAACACTCTAGTTAATGTGTTAGTTTTTTTTTAAGTTGATACTTGGAGATTTTAGTATTTTGTCCTACTACTCTGTTCAAGAATTTGGTAATTGGTAAATTTCCAGTTACAATATGAATGTTTGTGTCGTTTCCACTTTAAGCATTTGGGCTTGAGATGTGAAATGACCGTCATGCCCTTGGAGTGGGTTTTGGGGCGTGACACATCATCTCCTGTTAATTAAAACTTTTATCGTATTCTCATGAACTCGGATGGTTCATGATCATTGTTCGTTTTCACGAGCACAGGGGGTGTGTGCTCGAATTCTATGTCCATTACAACAATCATCCTTCGTTATTTTTGTCAGCTAAACTGATAATGTTAATAAAAAATATATGAAGTAAACTATCTTCGACACTAAAAAATTCATTGCACGGCGCCATATTTCACTTGACAACAAATTTCATTTATTCCTTACACTCCCAATCAAAACGGTAATTGGATAAAAATCCATAACAAATATTTGAAAACAACCCCAAAATCTCCCTTCATAAAAAAAATAGATAAGTACTTAGCAAGGATTCAATTGACGAGGTGGCTGCCGCATGCTCGTTAATCGGGTTCTTCCATTCTTCACAATCAGAACGGTGTCCATGCCCCAGCTAGCATGTCTTTCCAAATGACAATGCATGAACCATACCCCTAAAATAATGAAATCCCATAATGGTTAGTACATATATATATACACATACTAAAAACAATGTTACGCTATTAAATATAAGTGAATTCAGAATATATATTTATACCTGGATTATCAGCTCTGAATCTGATGGCAGCCCATCCTTTCGTGGGGACTCCAATGGTATTGACTTCAGGAGGATCAACCAAATTATAACTTTTTGGATCAGTCTCATTGTTGAAGTTCCCAAAACCATATCCAACGAGGTAAAAGCTGTACCCATGCAAATGCATTGGATGATTCTCCGCTCCATTCAGCACATTAGTTCCTTGGAACACAATCTCCACAGTAGAATTATAATCCAAAACTTTCACTTTAGTCCCCTGTTCTGGTGTCAATAAAGTATTCGGCAAATTGTCCCCAGTGAAGTTGAAAGAGTAAGGGGGCTCATTCGGGAAATCAGACTCGTAAACGTGCTGGATACTTCTGTAATACGCTTGTAACACATCAATTGATGGCTCCACGAAGCTTATATTGTTCAAGCTCGCAGAAAGCCTTGTGCCATTGGGTCCATCACATGAATTGTTTGCACATGGCAAAGTATTCACAGAAATTGTGATGTACAATCTAGTATCAACAGATTGTGGAACATCCACTGGGTAGTCTTTGGTGGCTAGGGCCTTAAGGCGCCTAGTGAAATTTGTAACTGAGTCGATATCAGCGAAATTGGGAAGATTTGGAAATGAAGGTGTCGATGGGGCAGCGTAGTTTCCACTATATTGCAGTATTGCAGTCGTGGTAGTGTTATCAAATACTAACTCAGCATAAGCCCTAGATGCCATATAGTAGTGACTAGGAGGCTGATTTGCTGTGATGAGGACATCCATTGTTTGTCCCGGGGTTATCATGATATAGCTGGTTGTTATGGGTTTAATATAAGCCCCGTCGGTGCCGACAACAGTCAAGTTGTGATTAGCAACCATGAAGAACATTTCCTCGTTCATAATAGAATTGATGATGCGAAGAAGATAAGTTTTTCCATAATCAACCACCATTTTGAACGTCCCTGCAACACATGAATTATGTTAGTCCATTTCACATACATATATATATATAATACATGCTATCTCCTAATTCATAAATATCATGCTGAATCTAGTTAATTACCTTCCTTTGAACAATTGTATAGATCCCCTGGTTGACCATTAATGGTGAAAGCATCCGATTTATTGGGTTCTCCACCATTTTCAAGAGCAGTTTCAATGATCTCCATCACATCTCCCTTAAACCATGATGCTTTACAGGTGCAACATAAAAGAAAATCCTCATTAGCGCTAGTTAAATATGAACACAACATTCATTCACGAGACCATAAGAGAACCATACTGTTACCATAAATTTGACCTTACTCTTTGATAATATTTTATCACTATTAATCCCGAGTTCAAAAGAAATGATCAGCTTTTTGAAATACTTTTAACAAATTTAGTAGCTCTCAATGTAAATTCTCAAAAAATCAAGTGAACTTAACACTAAGAGGGTGTTTAGTTTTTTAGCTTTTTACTTAAAGTAATTTGCTTTCAAATCATTTTAAGTTGTTTATTTTTCTATTTTTTATGACCTATTATAAATTTTTTGTTAAATAGAAAAAATCAAAATATTTAACTTTTTTCTAAATAAAAAAACTAACATATTGGTTTTTCCTTACTTTTTAATACTTGATAGAAATAAAATATGACAAAAACAAACAATTTAATGCTTAGTACTATTAAGCACTATTTAGTTCTAAGTTCTATTTAAAATTAAGTTAAAAAAAACAAACACCACCTAAATCTTGTTACAAGCCACGAATATTTATGATGACCGATGATAACAGTAGAATTCCGATTACAACAATTACGTTAGTTTTTATGGATTCTTGGATTCTGCTTGTACCAACAATAATTGGTCCTCAAATAAAAATGAGGGAGCAATTATTTTTGAAGTAAATATTTGCACAAGATTGATGGATAAGAATTCTTCACTACGTGGGAGCAAGTAAGGTCTTTGAGTGCAGGGGAATGACCAAAGTTTTCATTAGGGACAGTTATATAATTAACGTATTCTGAACTCACTTCATTGGGAGATACTAATTTGATTTTTCAGCACCTTAATTTCTATGCTACGTGTAATGACAATGGCATGTAATTCTTCATAAAAGGAAGGACGTCATTTATATTATTCACATGCAGCTGCTTACTCTTTTGATGTTATATATATGATTGTCTCTATTCCCTCTTTTGAATATATAAAACAATACTAGCTATATATATGATTGTCTATCCTTCTTTAAATTCCCTTGTTTTAAAGATTATTTAATATCAGCATTGAACATGATAGACCTAATGCTGCATCAAAAGAGAATAATTATATAAATAATGATGAGGTAGATGGATGCTTACCTAAAACGATGGGAACTGCTTTATGAGGCTTGACAAATGGGAAACCTTTTCCAAGTTTAGGGAGAACAATGAGTGGGCCATGAACGGTGGCACGGGACCAGTCGCTGTGGGCATGCCACCAAATGGTTCCTTCCTCGTTCGACAAAACGATTTCATAAGTGAAATTTGCCCCTGGTTTGATTGGGCACTGCGTCACGTAGTTTGGCCCATCAGACCATGGATTCCTTGGTTGCTTCACTCCATGCCTGTCATTTTCCATATTTAACGATTCAATGTAATTGTTTGTTGATTGGTTATATCGACTCCACACAAACATTTCTCATTGTATCAAAACTTCAATATGGAGAGAATTGGGTAGACCAGAGCGATACCAGTGAATGGTGACATTGTACTCTCCTGCATTTCGAACGTTTACTTTGAGTCTATCTCCTCTGCGCATATAAATAGCTGGCCCTGGAAATAGCCCATTTACAGTCAAGATCTTCTTGGTACTGCACAGCCGAGTATATGAAGCTTCCTTGACCTGCAAAAAGCTTCCCAGTCAAAATATATAATAAACTCAGACATATCTCAAGAACGAGTTTGCAACTCATGGCGGATTGTCATATATACAATCACAATTATGGCAATGAGCTCAGGCCATCTGATTTAGTGGACAACATAGGGGTGCGTAAACGTATAAACGTATATACTTACAACCCAATCAACAGTAGTAATATGCTTCCTAGCCATGCAAAGCATGAGCACATTCAATAGCAGAAAACCTTGAAGCTCTAAGAGCAAGCTCTTTTTCTTTGACTCCATTTTTTTGAAGGTAAAGAATGTGTCTTTCTTGCCTTCGCTCTCAGAGAAATGTATGCTTGTTTTTCCGGGAGAGGCCTTTATATAAGCTTTTAAGATTGATTTTAATAATGAAAAACTAGTTTCCCTGCACATAAATTGAAGCCTTAAGCACCCGGTTGCCTTTAGCACGTAAGAGGGGCCGACACGGACATCCTATTTGAAGTTGTCTAATATTGATTCCACCTGTTGGTGTTCAAAAACAATCGCCTGACCATGTGGGAAGGAACACCGAAAACTTGTAAACTTGGGTTTCTCTTCAGCCTCCCATATTAATTAATAAATAGATAAATGATGGTGCTTAAAAGATGGTCATGTGCTGGTATTGCCCATGGTTCCAGGGAGGTACACTTGATCTTCAGTTTTGTATAACATAAGCCATGTGTCCTGGTCTTGGTAGTAAATAATACAGGAAAATCCAACTTGGTATTCGTAGAGAAGACCCGGGCTTTGGGTGGCCGCTCCAGGGATTTGAATTGAAGCAAATATAATATGGATGGGAGAATCATGTGCGAGGGTGTTAGAAAAACTATAAAATTGGAGTTAGGATACAAAGCGTTAAAGTTAGTGGAAAGTCATGAGAGGTGAAAAGGCGGAGAAAAAAAAAAAAAACTTTTATTTTTGTTGTTTATTCTCTTATTAATAATAATATTATGATTTTTACATTATTATCATTAGATAAAAAAAATTCATTTCAATATTGTTATTCCTAATATTATTATTTTTAGTATTATAATTTTATAATTATTATCATTATTAGTATTGCTTATAGTAATAATAATAATAATAATTAGATATTACTATTATTAATTATTATTATTTGATACAATATCATAAATAATTCTTTATTATTGAAATAATATAGACAATATTTGTAAGAACACGCAATTGAAATATTATATGTAATGCAATTAATTTATACTTGTGTATACGTAATTTACTTATACATCGCAAGACAATCATACCTGAAAGTGTGACATACTTTATTAACAGTGATGACCAGGATGATAATAACAGATAGAATGTGTAAAGAAACTTTATATGTACGTATTGTATAGATAAATCAAATGCATTATATATACAAAGCATGTACAAGATAGTATTATTTTATGTCATATGGTGGCAATTGGTATTTCAAGTTGAGGAAATTGAGGGCTTGATTGATTCCAATTCGAGCACGTGTAGATGGAGCCTTCCCTGCATTTCCTCTTATGTCAACTATGCTCCATTACGGGTTTTCAAAATTTCCTCTTGACAACGATGGGCTCTCTCATTCCTCATCAAATCACCAGCGTCCACAACGCGCCATTGACTATCATCACAACTTTAATAATCATCCAACCAAGTTCATGGAACATGGAAGGTTGATGGAATCCCAATCTCATCTACAATATTTCTGTGATTCTTCCATATTGATCAAGGTCTGGAATACTTCTGCCTTCTCACTTATCCCAGTAGTTAATTTGAATTCCAAGGTAATTAATTAATCATCATTCACATTTCCTATATACTTCTAGTTTCATGTGTCCTCATCTGAATATTTGAGGTCATCATCAATGTTAATTTTAATTTTGGGTAATGTGAGATAATTTATAGGTTATGTTTGGTTCTTAGAAAATATTGAGGTAAGAAAAAAAAATATAAAAAAAAATTATTTTTTTCATGTTTGGTTGTTTTATAAAAAATATAAAATAAAATCAAATATAATTAAAATTAATTAAAATTTTACATATTTTTAAATTATTTAATATTTATATTAGTAAGTTAAAATAAATAAAAATGAGTTTTAAGTAACAAATAAAAATAATTTATTGACTTTTAATTTATTTTTTATTTTTTTTCATTTTTTTTCCTTCTTTTCACTTTTCTTTTATATTTTCTTTGTTTATAGTTTCTGTCAAATTTTTCAAGAGCTAAATATAATAATAGTCTCAAAAAAAAATAAAAATTGTTAGAGGCTTTGAATGGTTTTCTGGCTTGATGTGACAATTTTATTTGAATTTAAGTTTTCTTGGTGTGGTGGTTAAATATTATCAGGAAAGAAATCAAACATCGAAAAGTGTGTGACATTAATATTATTAACAGTAATAATATTATTTAATATCCATTAATAATAGAAAGAATGAGAGGATATTTGATAATTTAATTTAATAATTTAAAATAATTTAATGACTTAATTTATATTAATCTTAATTTTTTTATATATATAATTTTATATTTAAATAAGAATAAATTAATTATTTTAACTTGATACTTAAAACCATTAATTTTAAATTCTAAGTTGTAGTATAAAATTATTTTGTCAATCATATTTACTAACCATTTGACAGTAATTTTAAAAAATATTTTTAATATTTTTAATACTTAAATTTTTTTATCATTCAAGTATTAGAATGATTAAAAACGTTTGTTAAAATCACTATTAAATATATACTTAAAGTGTGTTTGAGAATTATTTTATGAAGCATTTATAATATTTTCTAATATTTTTAATACTTGAATAATAAAAATATTCAAATATCAAAAATATTAAAAGCACTTTTTAAAATTACTATTAAACAAACTTTTAATCTATTTAAGATTTTGCAATTGATATTATTATTTAACAAATTAACTATTGCCGGTAAAAAGACCATTTCATATAAATTTGGCAAACCATTTTATATATGAGTGGGTCCCCTCGTCAGCCAGCCAACGACGGTTGGAATATTGAATTACCAACTCTTGTAGCATTTTAGTGATATTTAATTATGCAAAGTTAAACTTTCTCTATGGCTTGTTGGCATCATTTAATAAATTAGGTGAAGAAAAATGAAGCAGAGTTGGTACATGGAGAAGATGGACTCTACACACCATAACGGCAATGGAGGATTAGTGGCCTATTATTCTCCATCTCACTACCACATTGATGACCAAAAAATTTAAAAACAAAAATGAGTTGGTGGTGGTTGATTTTGTAATATGTAGCTGCCAGTTGTTTTAATTTTGGACACGTCATTTTTTATTTTTGTCTTTTATTTCGTTGACAATTTTTTTTCCTTCATATATATTGTCAGACTGTCAGTGGGTTACAACTCGACCAGATATATTAACAATATTATTAATATATTTATGAAATTTTTTACTTCGTTGACAATTTTTTGTCCTTCATGTATATTTTCCACGTGTTAAGATTAAAATAATATTTTTTTTTAAAAAAAAGAAGTTGTTAATAATAAAAGTATAATGATGGTTATCATGGCCGCCACCTTCTTCCGGAAAATGTGGTTAAAGATTACCTACTAGCATAATATCATTAGTAGTTATATTATAAAAAACTAAATAAATAATCAAGATTTCTTAAATTATTCTTGGTATTTAACGACGTTATTGTACACTTAAGGTGGTGTGAACATTTTTAAATGTAAGATAATCTGCTATAAAAAGAATTTTTATGAAATTAAAATTTGAATTTTATTTATATTTTAAAAAAATATTACCGTTGTGCCAAATTTTTCACATGGTGACAAAGGTGTATAAAAAAAATACTTCTTGGTATATTGAAACTTTTAATCCAAAGTCTCCATGCATAAAACATAAATTATTGTTAAAAATGACTCAAATTCAACGTGATCACTTTGAATTAAAAAGCTCCATTTGTATGCCCATGAGATACCACCGACAGAGAAGCATAATAATTTAAGAAATAAAATATAATTAATTATTTGATTAATTTTATAATTATATATATAAACATCACCATTTTACCAAAAAAAAAAAAAGAATGAAATTAATGTTTTCTACTAAACCGAAATACAAGAATATGAAGGCTATAATTTCTCAAAATAAAACTTTGAGTTATAAAATAAATTTCTACCAATTGAACTGTGGATTAATTAATTAGTTGATAGGGTGAGCATATTAATGATATGTATAACCTTAATTTAAGGAGGTTTTAATAGCAGACGTAATTATATATGGGATCACACATTTTCAAGCAAGAATTAGGCTATATGTGGTTCTTGAAAAATTTGAGAGAAAATGTGAAGGAAAGAAAATAGAGAGAAGTGAAGGAAAAAAATGTTATAAAAATTATTTAAAAATAAATATTTTAAAATTAATAAATTATTTTTATATGTTTTTTAAACTCATTTTACTTATTTTTTTTCCCTATTATATAGAGATTAAATAATTTTAAAAAATATATATTTTTTATAAATTTTAATTATATTTGATTTTTTTTTTTTTTTTTTTTTGTATTTTGCATGGCGAAATCAAGTATGATAAAATCTTTTTCTTTGATTTTTTTTTCTTTTTTTAGTAATTTTTTAAAATCAAACATAGCCTAATTATTTACTATAAATAAAAATACAATATTCATGCAAAAATGATCTCCACCACTCATTTAGAATCTAAGAGAAAATGGGTTTCACCAAATAATAATAATAATTAAAAAAAAGCATAATTAAAAATAAATAAATAAACTTACCATGGAGAAAAGTAAAGCTTGGATGGTGAGAGGTACCTAAGAGGGAGACCTGAGGCCACCATTGGAGTGCAGATTATTGGAATTGTATGTCTAGTTTTATAGCTAGCCTGCTTTTGTTCATACAAATGAAGTACAAAGGTGTGGAGTACATATATTTTTTTAACACCTGTTCTTCCTTTTAATTTAGGGAAACTTGTATTTCCAGCCTATGATTAGGAAAATATATGGTTTTGGAATCCTACATAAGTAAAATATGAGATTTCCCTGTTAATGGGGAAAATATTATATTTCTCATACACTACATACTGTTTAAGTATGCATTTCCAAAATTGCCGTTTAATGTTTTCCTGTCAGCAGCCACTGGTGTCCATGTCAGCAAGAAGGTGTGTAATTTAATAAGCACCAAAAATCTGAAACTTGAAGTTATCAAATCTGAAACCCACAAAACACTCGACTCGAGAAACATTTGAAATTTGGGAAACTCTCTCTGTCACTTCCTCTCGTTTTGCCCTAACCTGATCTAAAAAAATTCCCATTTTCATAGCTCGTTTGATACACGAAGGTAGGCAGTCGATCTATTTATTGACATCCTGACCAGGCGATGGATATCCATCTTCCCAACGTCGTCTTCGTCTCATTTTGGCCTAACCCTAGTGTGTCTTCACGAGTTGACTACCCAAACTCGATAGGCATCTTCTGAAAACCTTCAACGAAGCTAAAGTCGAGGCATATCTTCATATTTCTTTATCAAAGGTGGAATTTTTTTAAGGTTTTGGAAACCGAAGTGGAGTTTCCTCTTATTGTGGATTAATCAATCACAGGTGATTTTTCCATTTAAGGATTCGTTTGGCTGTTGAGAAAATATTGGGGCCAAAGGTCTTATATTTTGGGGTTTGTTGTATTTTGATTCATTTTTGCATGAATGAAATAAAGGGAAAAAAATTTTTGGTTAAAGAAATTTTCAGATGGAGTGAATTATGGATATGAGAATGGTTGTTTTCCATTGTTAACGACCCTATGATTTAGAATATTTAGGATTTTTTTGTTATATATTTAATTTTTATGTTTGTAGGGACAACTGTTTGTGGGGAATTGTTTAGGAAATTGTTTTTGAGAACCACACACATCATTAATTTGTTTTATGTTCCTTTTTAGTTTTGAAAATGGAAGATATTTTTCTAAATGTGAATGGGAGCCTCAGCTTAATAGCTTGTGTGTAATAGAGGGAGACTATGTTGGAATAGTGAAAAAAATGTTTATGGGTTATGAACTTTCAAGAATCATATAAAATTAACAATGTAACTATGTAGTTTGATGCAAAAATAGCTTGTTGTAGGACTTTATTGTTCTTACTAGACTTTTTTTTTTTTGGTAACTTGTAATCTATTTATCATTAGCTCATGGATGTTACATAATGTAGAGGATTTAAACCAAGGGATTTGTGGATGAGTGACAAAGCTTGAACTCTTTGAAATTTTATTTTTTTATCCCATTGAGAGAAAACTATTTTGGCGTTGACATTTTAAATTCAAGTGGCATAAGCCTAATGGGTGAAAACGGGTGGATTAAGTTTATCAATACTATAATCAAATTCTCTATAGTGAAAATTAAAATTCTTCTTTTGGTTTTTCACCAATCTTACTAGTTTTGAGACAAGGCAATCCCTTGTCCTCATATTTGTTTATGTACTCATAGAAGCCTTGAGTTATATGGTTCAAAGAGCCATCAATAATGGTTTCCTTCAAGGCTTTATGACCAGGGAAATAATGTTGAAGGGTTATAATTTTTTCATTTATTCTTTAGTAAGGGTTGTATTCTTTCCTTTGATAGGAAATGGTAATGATTAATTGTTAGTTGTGGGGTGAACCTTCTTTTCTTTGTGATGGTTCTTTGAATGAATAGAAAATTTTAATTTTGAAGTAGAATGTTAGAACATGGAATTACTACTTTCAATTGTTGGTTAAAGGGTAGGACGTTTGACATTTATATACTTAGGCTTACCTTTAGATGTTTCTTTTAGATTGATGTTAATTAGGGATTTAGTAGAAGAAAGGATCATAAGAAATTAACTTCTTAAAGAAGACAATATTTATCTAAGGATAGAGACCAACTTTGATTAAAAGTATATATATTTATTTATCTTGAAGTAGACAATTCTTTGGAGAATAAGGTTTATCTTGCAAAGTGTCTACCATTTGTTTAAGGAAACGAGTAGGAGTTTTGAAAGTTAGGAGTCTTTTAATACTAAACAAGTTGTTACTTGGAAAGTAGCTTCTGTGATTGCATGGTTGTAATTTATAAATTAATTCTCATCCTGAAATTGGCATTGTGTACAAAAATTATAATTTATCTGATGATGTGGTAAAACATTTAGGTTGATTCAAACATAGGGTAGTTGACTTGATGTTGATCACTTGTTAAAGAGGTTTAATGGTTACATGTTTTGTAGAGTTTTTTTATCTTGATCAAATTAGCATAGTGACAATTACTGACTAGCCTGATGCTTATAAAATATTACCTTGTGCTTGTCTGAGTTGGCTTGATTAATTCTTGAAAACCCTTCAAAAATCAGGATTTATCGTTGTGTACGCATTTATTGACATTTGAAGGTTTGCTAGGTTCTTTATGATACAATTGACATATTGGAAAAGAACATAGATCATCTTCACTATGATTTTATCCAACTCCTCTTATCATGTAGTTGCAAGCTTCCTCAATTGTTTGCCTCCAATTTGCTCGACCACTCCCAGAAGCAAGCTAGTCCTTTATCCTTAGGTGCATTTGATTCGTAGAAGCAAAGTGTTGGGATAAAGTTTAAGGTAAAAATGTTTGTTTCCTGGAACTGCATAAACTGTGCATTTAGCTAGAAACTATTTTTCAATTACAAGCCATCGAATATGAAATGTGGAACAGTACTACAGTATGTGAAGTAATAATGTGCAAAACCTACTCTCTTTTGACAATTTAATTGATTTAAAATTATAAATAGTATTTTCATAAGTACCTGTTAATGTGGTTATTTGGATTATTGCCTACATATATGGTAGTTTGGCAATCATAATGTTTTTTTTTTTTTTTTTTTTTGTTTTATGAAGGTCCTTTATGCATCTGTGATGAGATGAATATCAATTGTTCACCCTATAGTGTTTTATGTAATGCAAGGTTTTTAACTAGTTTGTGTATACATGTTATTTAATTTATAACAAATTACATGTTTAGCAAACTTGTCATAGAAAACATGTTTATCGGTCATGAAAATTTAAATATTCAAACTGTTTTCTTGTTCCTATATATTTTCTCATAAAACAAACAAAGATATGAATATGTAAAAATAAATTTTAGGTTTAGAGAAAAGGTTAAGCATGCAGTTAGAATGAGATATATTTGGTTTTTCTTAAATGTAGTATTGTCAAGAGTTGTCTTAATTAGTTGTCACTATGAATTAGAAGCTTAATAGTTGATGTCAAAAATATTTGAGGTTGGTATATGTGGTCATCTCACTCTTGAAGAGCTTTTCCCCTATCCAGTTATGGCATGAATCCAAGGACTTCAAAAGCCAGTCCAACACTCCTCTACTCACTTTGATCCATCTTTGATAACCTTTGCCTTTTACGATTATATATACACTCCTCTACCCTTTGACTCGTCCAACTCTAAGCTCAAAACACTTGGACTTAGTAAAGACCAACCTTGAGTTTTATACACCCCTTGGATCCATCTTCTTTCTCTCTATATTCCTCATTACTTCTAGACGTGAAACACTAGCTAGCTACCTATGTCTAATATTCATTGATACAAACAGAAACACTTATTTATTTATTTATTTAATGAATTTGATACAACCACAAACATATCTTGGTATACCTCAGGTTAAGGATGGTAGTAGATGTGTTGATATGGGTGGAAAAAGGAAAGAAATAAATAGGTTTGAAATGCAAAACAATCCTGCTATGAGCTCTTCAAGAGTAGAGTGCACATCACAAAACACTTTTTTCTTTTGGAGAAAAAGGACACAGATCTTATACATGTCCACATTGGCATAAACATTTAAACAAACCGATTGCCTCACTAAAAGAGAAAAGATTAGACTTTCCATAATGTTTCTTGGAGCTGAATTTCCAATGAGGTTCGTTGCACAAATGCACTTACTTTTGTCTAAACTATGTTCAAGCTAATGAGTCTGTTGCATAAAATTTTCAAATAATTTCTTGTTTTCTGAACAATAAAAACCTAAAATGATCTCCTGATGAAGCCTTTCTTGGCCGTCACCTAGTAGAGGAGAATTTGAACCTGTGATGCCACCATATGTGCAAAGTGGCAATGTAAAAAACTTGCATATGTTAAAGGTGAACCAATTATGGAGGAGAGTTGTACAATATACTATATAGCTAAATTGAAACCCTATTTCAATTTGTAACCAGGTCAGGTTCACAGGGTAATTTGATGGCACATATGCTTGAATAGTTTATGAACTTATTCTCACTCATGTATATACTAGGTCACCAAGAATCATGGGTCTCTCTAACTTCCCAACAAATAAAAAAAAAAGTGTTATAATAAAGTGATATGCACCAGGTTTGTATTTTAAGACTAGTTTCTACATCAATTGTGTTTCAAGTTGTGATAAAAAAAAAAAAAAATACTTAACAGTATCATGGATTGGACTTTTATGTTGGGTTTGATTTTTTTCAGTAATTGAGATATGAATATATTTAAATTATTCAAAATTGGCACTTGATCTTGATTTTTTATTCAAAATTATTGTGGAAAAATTAAAATATCTATGGATCTTTTATGTGATACAATTCAATAGTATTACATCTATGCAGTTGTTTTACCACTTACTATTCTAGTTTGAAGTATATTGTCAAAATCTGGATTGCTTATATTTGCACTAACTTTTGTTTCCAACTCACTTTTCATAAGTTCAAGCATACTCGGAATCGTCAAGACAATCAACTTCCCAGTCATTAGAAGATGGGTTGGTATCATTCCAACTGTTTTATACAATTTTCTGTTGATTTCTATCTATTGGATGCTAGATTGGCTGTTGCAAATGGAAATGTGCAAGTTGATTGTTTTGACATTCATTTTTATAACAACAGTTGAAGGGGCAAAATTCTTCAATTGAAGGGACTGGAAAGGAAATTGAGATTCAAAGATTTAACTAACATGGTATGCCATCCACTCATGAAGTTCATTTGTATAATTTCTCTATTGGCTAAACATGATCTTTTTTTCAAGTTAATAACTTAATATTGTGAGATTTCTAAATCCATTTTAGTTGGAAATTAATTATTTCATTTGGGTAGTCTATTGAAGCCTACCTAATAGCCTTATAAAGTGCTAAAAGTACCAAATAAATAAATAAATAAATAAATAAAAGAATAAAAAACTAGTGTCTGCACATTTGTTATGTTTGGTATTTTGCACAAATGAACACAATTCAATAGAAAAAGAGTTGACTAAATGGAACACTGATTTCAGAAGATGCTTAGTGCTTAAGGCTTTTAAATCTAAAAAAATGTCACACTTAGATGACAATATATTTTTTTGGTTTTTTTGATTTAGCAACTTGAGCTGATCCTTAACACTATAAATTCAACTACTTGGTTTCCATCTCATTGAAAGCTAGCCAGTCATTAACTGTTCATACACCATAGTTCTTTATATTTTGTAGTTGTTGGATGTAACATAAAATTTCGTACTTATAGCATGTAGAAGCAGAGTTTAACTCATTTTTTTGGTTTTCCCCACTTGGAGGGCAAACCCACCTCCTAAAGAATGGCCCGCAACACACACATTGATGCTTCCATAGTTGTGTGCAACTGATTTTAATGGTTCAAAAGCTCATTTGAATCTGACAAAACCCTTTAAGATTTCCCAAGCTAGAAAGCGGAGATCATCCTCAATGTCTCTTCCAATTGTTGGGCTCTTAAGTAATGTCCCTCTTACTGCTAGAACAGCCCTAGGTGCACTACTAGGTCTGATGAGGATTATTTATTAGATGTAGAAGCCAATTAGATCATCCTCAATGTACTTGTTTTAGTCATGGCAAAGACATGACTAAAACAAGTACTTCAACAAAAGAGCAACTGCAATTTGTTGAATGAAAAACATTGTCACAGGTCACATGCTTCAAAGATTAAGTTGGAATGCATTATTAGCCAAAAAAGAGGAACTAAAAGAAAGAAAAAGACAACTTCAATTTTATAAATATTGAATTATAAATTTTACCTATAGTGGAGCTTTTGGAAATCTCATTTCCAGTATTGAGAAATAGGCATAAAACATTGACCATTTCATGAGTAGAATACCATAAATGTGACTGAGGTAAATCAAAACTTGTCCCTTAGAACAAAATTTTTCTTCTTCCAGTTTGTGTAAGGATTTTTTTGTATTATATGTTGTTCTTTGGATATATCAGATCTTGGGTTAAGGGGTGGGTCCCAATCAGGAAAATTAACCATGAAATTTATGTTATGAACCTACAACAATTAACAAACCATATTTTAGTGTTTGCGTAAAATGCTTACATCAACCAGGTGATGCTTTATAGTTATCAATACACAAATAGGAAGAGTTGGAAAATATGCATTATTGCAGTTAAACTATATTTAGTAAAGCCAATTTATAATTTTACGTTGTCAGAGTCTACTTCAAATGAACATGGTAAGAAATGATCAAGGACTCTAACCTAGCTGAAAGGCTATTTCACTTATTTTTTCCAAATTAAACATTAAAAAAATTAAAAAATCGTTTGGTCATTTACGGGTTCCTAAAAAATTCATATCCATAAGTATTAGTTTAATCTAAATACATTGGATAAACAACCATAACGAGTATTCCCCAATTGAGGAGAAATTCTCAAACACATGAAAGCTTTGAGATCCTCTCATCCTTCTTTACAAGCAAAGGACTAAAAATTTACAAGAAGAAATGATGAAGTATCACCCACAAATTGAGTGCCTTTTTGGTGCTCAATCCATTCAACTGAACCTATGAGAATGAGAGATTTTTTAGATTGTTTTTCCTTGCAACTGGAATATACTAATATTCTTAAGAATATGGTGAATCTACATAGTCAAGGCATGACAACAATACCATGGATATATGAATCAATCCATAGAATATGACTATGATGTTTTGCAAGATAATCTTCTAAAAGGGAAACAAAAAAATTGTGACTATAACATGGCTAATTGATTTATCCTAGAGCAATTCCATCTATACAGTTGTAAATTGTGTAGTAAAGAATTTCCCATGCTACTTCAACATGATGAACTGCTTTACCATAGCGTTTATAGGAGTAGGTTTTTAGCTATTCCTATAAGAGAAATAAGTTAAAATCACGATTATAAAACACTAAATGCCATCAATTATCAACAAAAATTCTGACCATTGTTCTCAAGGCTTGATATCAATCATGTCATGCACTTGGAAATTTAAAATTCTAATATTTAAAATCAAGCATACAACTCATAAAGGATGGGACGGGGGAAAGAGACCATAATTACAAATAACAATGCTAAAACGGATTGTATAGCATGCCAAAAGATCCTTGTCCTGTTCATAGGACACATACATTCACAGAATCACAATCAAGTAAAATAAATCCACCCTAGGAGAATAAATGAAAGTGGCATTTTTTTTTGCCTATGCTTACACAAAAGCACCATTCAATATTAATATTGCCACCAAACTTCAGTCTATCAATTACAGATTGAAAAAATAAACATGGATCAATTATTGGAGGGCTTTCTAGTTCTCATAAGGTTAGAAAATAAAAACATAATTAAAGAATTAGGTTATTGAAGTTATGGAAGCTCTAGAGAATATAAAAATGGAGAAAGTGGGATTTTGAATTTAGAAAAGCTCTACAGAAAATGAAGATAGGAAAGACCATAGGAGATAGGATGATGAAGATGGACAGAGACTTCACAAAATTCATGTAGGGCCCACTAGTGACCAAGGAGTCCACCATGAGTTTCGCATGACAGGGTATCATTTCTTGTGCAATGTGGTTGAACCTCCATGGTTCTAGCCTCAGATATTGAAAAAAAATCTGAAAATTTGATCTTAAAGGGTGTTTTGGAAATTTAAGATCATAAGGTTTTTTGGTATTTGACTACAAGAGAAAGAGCTAAGGGAAAATTCATTTTTCCCACCAAACCAAAGGACACATGATAGTCAACCCTATAGGTCTCTGTACGAAGCCTTTAGACATTAATCACACCTTGTCTGTTTCATCTAGTTTGTACTCCTAAGCAAAAACATCCACTTGCATCCAACAAGTTTCTTCTACTAACCCTAAGTAGATAGTTAATCCTATGGGTCTCTGTAGGAAGCCTTTAGATGCTAATCACACCTTATATGTTTCATTTAGTTTGTATTCCTAAGCAAAAACACCCACTTGCATCCAACAAGTTTCTTCCACTAACCTTAAGTAGATCAAAGAGCAATATGGAATTTCAAACTAGAAAATATAGAAATTAACTCTTCTACATTGTCTTCTAATATCATTGGACACAATATTCTTCCACTTTGGCTTGGACAATGCATCTTTCAATTTTCAAGGCACAAACAATCACTAGATGGGGCTGTAAATGCATGATAGGAAGTCAGAGAAGCTGATTAAAAAGTAACTAAAGACAAGACTTTTGAGAACATAAGAGATCTCTTAGAAAAATTATCAACCATCAATACGGTAGAAACAACATTAGATTATTGGGTTAATCACCTCAAAGATATGTGGTTTGGGCCTGAACCTATTTGAATGTGACTATTTATTTATTTTTATTAGAAGATGACTAAAATATGGATCCTTTTAGACACAAATACCCTTGTCTAAGAGTAAAAGACTGGTGACCAAAAGGGAAAAAAAGAAAATTTTCCAATCATTATTGACTCAAGTAAAAATTCTTTGAGTATAGAGAACACCCTTTTTTTTTAGTATTCAATAGCAATTAGGGCAGTTAAATTACCACGCAATTAGGGAGTTAAATTACCACAAGTTGAACCTTTTCACTACGAAATTCTATTTCAGACAGCAGCTCATAAACAATTAGGTTTTGCTCAATTCCTTCTATGCACATGCCAACACCAACCTATGGGAAACATCAATAATTAGTGAGCCATGTCAATAACCTCCTCAAGAACATAGGAGTTGAAATGATATACTGGAATATAAACATCCAAAAGTTTAGTAAATCTCTATTTTATGAAGATGACAAATCAAACAGAATGAGAAACCAATGCAGGTTCAAATGGAAGCTTTCATACAACTATGTAATAATCTTTGTTTTGTCTATATAGAATGGCTACAAAATGTAACATCTGTTATCTATTTGGTTCCTTGTCATTATCTATTCATGGTCATTGATTAATACCTTGAATTACTGGCTACCAAGTTTAACAAACAGTTTGATGAAGCCAACATGTCTCAAATCATGTTATGCTGTCTTATTCTACTTTGATGATTAAATCTTATAAGGTGCTCACTCAAATTAAATCTTATAATTAAATCTCATCCTCATACACATTTTTTTATCTACATCATGGAACCTTCTACATCTAACAAAAATGTAATTGGGCTTCAGCAGTTGCATCTAAAGTTTTTCTTCTCAATTTATTTATTTATCCCCCACCCCTCTCACAACTAGAACTTGGAACCTCCTACAAACCCATCCCACCCCTTTATCACTTGAGCCATGCCTCAAGGACTGAGTTTCTATTAATAATTTTTCTTGCACTTGAAATCCTTTGTGAAAATCAGAACTTAAAAAAATTTAGAGATTGCTAAGGGGCTTATTGAACTTTGCTGCAGATCTATTTTTAGCTCATAGTTCAGTTGGCCTACAAATTAAATTAATCTTTATTTATGTTGGTGTGTTTTGCATATGCATATTGGGAGCAACTAAAGGTGGCTGCATAGAGGAAGGTGTGGTTTTTGTTATATTTTGTGTACTTTGAACCACTTATAACAGTTAATTTTATGGTCATGATTAAGATAGGAAATACACATTATTGCTTAAGGGATTTTAATTGATAGGCTATGTTTATGCTATGCCTCTTTTTTTGTTGTTCTTTAAAACTTTTATGACATGCTTGGATGTCCCATTAAGCATAAATCACTGAAGTATGCTATTCATTAACATATGAAATCAACTCACATTGTTATTCGAGTAGCCTTATTTTTAATTTCCCTAGCATACTGCATTTCAAATTTTCTTTCTCTATTGAATTTCTTTATCACTCCATTATTTGTGTATGTTCCATCTTTAGATGGATTTTCTGACTTTAAATATATGAAAAATACATTGTATTGCTTCATTTTATTGAATAACACACTGTGCTTATTCTCTACATGAATTTCTATATATATTCTAAGAATATCAAGGTTGGGTGGGATGCATGTACCTTAGTTTGTGTTTAAGCTTCAAACATTTCAATGTTACCTTCGTATCGTCAAGGTTAGGTTATATATGCCCATCAGGTTTCGAAGATGGGTTAAGGTGCCTCATTATTGTACTTGACAAGAGCATCTCCCTTATAACTGGAGATAAATTATATCAGTAAAGCCTCTTTGTAGTTGCAGTAAAGAGAGATAAATTATAACTGGACATAGTTTGAATTGGATCATTAAGAAACAAATCCAAGAGCCTAAGAGAATCACTGTGATCGGGGGTTCTAATTCAAAGAAACAAGAGATTACCATAAAACTCCCTAATACTTGCTTTTCTTTCATGAGTGGAAATGGTCATCGTGCCATCCACATAAACCTATACCATAAGGAATCCCCAAGGTCAACCACATTCTTGATTGATGAAGAAATCAACAAGGTAGGAGTGAAATCCATGGAAGTCAACAAAAATTTAACCTTGTAAATTAGGATCCTTAATAGTCCAAGAGCACCAGCAAGGTGGCAGTCAGTCCATTGCACTAGGAAAAGAAACAGGTGTGCAACTAGACTATATGACATTCTTATCTGAAGGCAGGCCCGTCATACTCCCTAGGGAAATCCGACGCCCTGCATCACCCATTGCAAGATAAGAAAATAAATAGAAGCATGAAAGAAGAAGTAAATTAGCGAGGCATCCGAAAAACAACCACCAAAATAAATTACATTTAAAACTAACAAAATTATAAGAAACTAGACTATATAAAAACTCCCACGGTATACTAAGTTAACTTATGTCATCAATCCTTTAATTTTTCCCAATGTCTTAAGTTCAAGAGAGACTGGGCACATGATGCAAAGAAGATGGAGAAGCTCAATAACATATTCTTTACTATGATGGCTAGGGGTTCATAAGGGTTTTTCACCTTTTTCTACTTTTATTATAGTATTATTCATTCAGGTTGGATGTGATCATTTCATGGAAATGGAAACCTCCCAACTGGTTTTTATAATATTTAGGCACAATTCTGATAAACTGTTAGAATTAAGCACTATAAATGTGGTCAGTTACTGATGTTATGCTATTAATCAGGAATTCAAATTTAAATATGGCCAGTTCATTGTGCAGGTACAACAACTGCCCAGTCTATTACAGTAGATACAGTGACTACCCCAATCAATATCCCTAGTGCAGATTTTCCCCAAAATTGCCATTGTTCGTTCTTGCACAAAACAGTCAACAAAAGAAGCTCTCCATTAACAAAAAAACATGGACAACAAACAAAAGAAACGAAAAAACCATATTCCACCAAGATCTGTTCTGGTAAAAGATTATATAGTTC
The DNA here is from genome assembly GCF_030704535.1 of Vitis vinifera. Classification (NCBI taxonomy): domain Eukaryota; kingdom Viridiplantae; phylum Streptophyta; class Magnoliopsida; order Vitales; family Vitaceae; genus Vitis; species Vitis vinifera. Next base: position 19,981,279 of record NC_081822.1, on the reverse strand, counting down.
TTTCACAAAATTTTATCACTCTGAACCTTTAGGCATAACTCAAATATTGTGACATCTTTGTAATATTTTTTTCTTATTTCATGTAATAGGTTAAGTTACCGAAATCCTGATACTCAAGAAAAAAATTCCTCACAGTCATTGAGACACTCCCAATAGAGAAAAAATGTCATAATTGATATGGGATTTGAGGGTTTGCTGTAGTTGGGTTGCAAAGAGTTGTGGTATGAACTGATCATGCGAATAATCACCAATTACAATATAGGTTATCACCGATTATGTATGCGGACAAATGTTGTTGTCCCAGTTACTCCCAAAGATGTTAAAGAGGTGATACGCATCCCAGACAATGGTGTGGACATTGTCATTTATAATAGGCAAGGCACACCCAACCACACATACAACATTCAATTATTGGAAGATAATCTGTGTAATCTACCGCTTGGCAATGAATTCAATAAATCCTTCCTCATATTTGCATGTGTCACTATCCTTGCTCTTAACTTAAAACTTGAAGAGGTGCATGACTTGTGGGACACGATTCGGGATAGTGATGTGGTTGTCCACAAAAATTGGGCAAAGTTTGTGCTACAATTTATAGAAGATGGAATAAAGGACTATTGTAATAGTCACCCCACATACATTAGAGGTTGTATGTTGTTCCTTCAAGTAGTGCGTTATCACTCACTTCACACGAATGTCATATGCGTCTTTGATATTAATTTGTGAAGTTGTTGGTCTTTAAAAGGCTACTCTAACTCACTTATATTTGCTTGTCATGCACAACTTTTCTATATCACCAAGTTCTACATGTCGTCCATTCAAGTTGAAGTGTGAACCCCGCTATGTGCTACATGGATAGATGACCAAATTAAGCGGCATTTAGCATAAAAAATTCAAACTTATGGAAACTATGGTCATGTACAAGTATTCTCAAATTCAGCAACTCCATAAATTTATATTGGTGAAATCATTAATTTTTGTTTCGAACATAATCATCAATGTTTATTTGATGTATGGGTAGGTTCTACAACCAAAACAACCAGCTGCACATATAGATGCACCTCCACACGAAGCAACATGTTCACATTCCAATGACCCCACCAAGGTACTCCATGGCTTTATAACTTTAGAAATGCACACGCAAACATGAGCACCATGATTATTATAGTTGATCCTGTTAATTGATACTCCATGTCCCTATCTATTAGACCATTGAAGCATGAGTGATTCAAAAATCAGAACAACTTTTGAGCCTTGCTTCATCTTTGGCATAAGACATTGCCATACTACATTCTTGGTCCAGTGGATGACAAACTGGTTGTGCAGTCCCCCCCACCACAAGCACCAATAAATGTCGAAGCAAACAAAGAGGAGGTAAGCACCAACGATCATCCTTGTAATGACCAATTTATGAGAAACCGTATTAGTTCGCCAAGGACACATTCTTCAATGGAAAAGGACACCACTGCAGTAGTAGATGCTTTTCCATTGATTGGCCAACAGTCATGTGCGGTGCTGAATTTGATTCACCTGAAGTGCTGGAAATTGATGCTAAAGAAGGTAGTGGCAGTAAACCGATTATCTCTACCTCTAGGCGGAGATATAAACGGATAGCGAAAAGGCTTGTCAAGTCTACAAATATTTTCAAATCCCTTTTCGTGTCTCAATGTCTCACACAATTTCCTAAAATCACCCATCAAGAAAGGTTGGTTGCTGATTTTGCATTGGCGAAAGACAGTGACTCGAGGTACTTCACATTAGTTCACCATATATTATTCATGCGACCATAATTTTTTCAACTTTCGGCTATTGACTTAAGGCATTTTGTACATTGCAGTGAGATATTATGCGATATGCATAGAGCATATATCACACATAATAAGCTTTCTTCATTGAATGAAGGTTGATGGGTTAATAGTGTGGTATGTATTAAATGTTTCAACTTGATCAATGGAGGTTAAATAAGAATTCAATGCATTTTGTTTTATGCTTATTAACATGTGTACATATGCGGATTATAGGAGTGGTCTGTCACATGCTGAATGCAGAACAAGCACGACCACCGCGATCACACTACTTTGACCCATCATTCTCGGTGAGGCCAGAATCAGACTTTTTTTAATGCGTTTCTCAATTATTTTTAATTAGATATTATGTGTTGAGCTATAAAAAACCTTATACAGGTGGTGTTGGGCAACCTTACCAACTAGGCTAAAAAACATGAAATCAGGGACAGGTGTCGGATGTTTCTTGATGCTGAAATTGTGAGACACGATTTCTCAACTTGTGAGTTGGTACTAAAAACATGTTAAAATGGAATCACAGCCAAATATCCCTTTCATTTATTAAAAATCTGATTTTTCCCTACTGACCTATTAATGGAAATGTCCTCAATCCTCATGCACTTTTTCTTTCTAGTGTGTGACAACAACCATTGGCACATCCATGCTATCAACATTCCAATAGGACGAGTAGAAATATTATCTTCTTTGCCTTTACGAAGGGGTAACGGTATAAGTTCCGTAACAAGAAGATTGTCTAAGGCGATTGGTAAAGCCTTCCATACACATGGCATGCACAGGCAATTGGAGGTATCTAAATTCGTGCATGTGCAATCCCAGATTATGCAGCAATAAAATGGGTAGAGTACTTTCGTCGTGATCATTTTCATATCATGACCTATGTGATAGTAATATAGTCCTATTTCCACTTGATGTATGCATTTGATTGGTGAAATGCAATTGGTGCTATAGATATGATTGTGGGATGTTCACTATCAAGTACATGCAATATTGAATGGGGTCATACTAGCACATTCACTCGTGAAAGTAAGCACAACCAACATGTTATTCATTGATTTTGTAAGTTATTCCATACCAGGGTATGATTTTTTTGTACGGTGTATAAGACAAGATGGATCTATATAGATTGAGACTTGTAGTGAACTTGCTGATGAATGAGGCAAACAATGCTAGAGACAAGGTCATGCATGCATGTCCAATGTGAGGGATGGGTTTGACGTATTTCAGTGATGAAGCATAGGCGGTTTATGGCAGTAAGTTATGTTCTCCCCTTGTTTGTGCATTGGAATTGTTTGGGAAAAGATCAAGGAACAACTTGAATTGAATTCTAAGACAACTGTCATGACACCAGACGTGGCAGAGAGGATTGATGTACTTGTAGAGAAGGTCATCACTTTGGAAGCTGCAATCTTATCTCAGACTGCTTTGGTAAGGAGATTAAGATTGGAGACAAATGGGCTTCAGACACTCGTTCGAACTCTGGAAGAGGGCAAGGAGACCCTGATTGAGGATTCAAACAAATAAGCACCAAGCTAATGGAGTTAGAGGAGGAGTTAAGCAGAGTTCAAAGTCTCAACTGGAGTGTAGAAGACCAAAACAAGCACCTCCAAACACATTTGACTGAAGCAAGTCATGCTTTGGACCATCTTTCTGAAAAATTGCAAGGTGTGAAGCTAGATATGGAGACCAAGGATATGACTTGGCTTCAAGAAGAGTAAGCTATTTTGGATGTCTTAATAGAAAAAGAGTTCGAAGAACATGAAGATTTGCTTCCCCGGGGTAATGCTTCAGCTCTCTCAGAAGATATGGAAACCAATGAGGAGGGGAAGAAAGATGAGAATCCAAATTACAGTAGTTCCGTCAAAGCTAAAGAAGAAAATTTCACTTAGTACAACCCAAGTAACGTTTTAGTGACTTTAGAAAACATGAAAATAGGAAATCAAGAGGAGAAAGGGCATGTTCCAGATCTCATTCATTCTACTAAAGCTCCTGATACTCCTAAAAAAGGTCAGGAACTAAAGGAGCAAAAGAAATATGAGAAGCAAGAATTGGGCCACACAGTAGACAACAATCTAGACATTGAGGACCAGGATTTGGGGATGGTAGAAGGATATCAACCAAATTGAAGGCAACTATTGTTAAATGGTTTAGAGCACAAAGAAAATACACTATTGGATGAGTATACCTCGATTCTTCTAAGCTACAAGGAAGTAAAGAAGAAGCTCACTAAGCTAAAGAAGAAAAACCAGGATAGCTTCTTTGAATCCGCACTGCAGATAATGGAATTGAAGAATGTTAATGCCTTGAAAGACGAAAATATTCGATCACTACGTCAAAACATCTCCCCACAAACAAATCCAGGTAAAAATTGGGACATTAGTTTGACTGAAGATAAACCTCACAACAGGGAGAGGCTCATGCTAGCATAAGCAGAGAAGCCAGCTCCAAGTTTTCTAATATTCCATCTCTAAATCTAGAATAACAGTCAGTAACTAGGTCATTAGACAATCAATCCATACAAGGAAAGGAAAAATCAACAGCATCAGGGAGCATGAAGAAGTAGCCTACAAAAAGTGAATAGGGTGAAATCAAGGAAATTCCTGTTGACGAGTGTCTCACTGTCGTGACCACTAAAGAAAAATATGTGCAAACATCGATGATATTTTGGAGGAAAACCTGGAGTTTTGGCTGAGGTTTAGCACTTCGTGTCATCAGATACAAAAATTACAGACTTTAATCCAACATGAATTTACCATCCCTTTTGGTTGTTCTGTATATGTTTTATGTTTTCTTTCTTTAGGACAAGACGACTCTATTTTGTTTTTTGTTGCATTTTTAGATGAATATTAATATGGTGCCTAAATAATTTTTTTCCCTGTTAATTTGGTTGAGAGTGAGAAAGTTGTGCATCATGGGGACGAGATCAAGGGTTTTGGCCATGTAAGTCTTTTGATTTTTAAATCTTTAAAGTACAAAGAGGGTCTAGTACAGACATTATTTGAATATTATGACTATAAACTGACAGTATTTTGACTCATCACATTTATTCCATACCTAGTCATCCTAGACAAATTCTAAATCCATGGATTCTTGTTCTTGTCTTCCTTTTGGACAAGTGTAGGGAAATCATTGAAGCTCAAAAAATAGGTTGATGTTTTAGGAAAATGAAATCAAAATCTCATTTTATTCCTTCTACTCCTGGTTATATTTTCTTGCTCTTTTGCTTTCTTATGGGTCTATTTTGTTAATTGTAAGTGCAATGTTAGTTGAAACTTGAAATGGGGTTTGGTTTATGTAGCTAATTATTGCTTGTTTGAAGTTCGTTGGGTTGATTTTAGGATCCTTTTAGTTTTAGGTAAGTGCAGATTTCCTGGAATTTGAGTGAGTGTGTAAGAAAGTTGTGGGAAATGATGAGAAAATGAAGGGGCTTGACACGGACTTTTGCTTTTGAGTTTGTTAGTAAAGAGAGATTCAACTAGAGACCCCATATAACATTATGTGGGCATTCTAGCTATGAGTCTTAAATTTTTTTATGTTGGTTAATATTTATCCAAATACAATCACTGTAGGCAATTTATGTTTGGTAATAAGCGGAACATAGTTTTTTAAGTTCAAAATAATTCCTATCATTTTATTGTCCATGATTAAATTATAGATGTAGAAAATTTCTTAGCCCTACTTCTCTTTTTTTTATAATTTTTAATTACATTAATTTTGCATTATCCAAATATAATTTATATAAAAAAACATTGGCTAAAATTTAATTTCCCTAGATATAGTTGTTAGATTTACATCTCAATTAAATTTATTCCAAAGCTTATGATGTGTAAAAAATTCTCAATTTCTCTTATGTTGTGACCTTTAATAAACAAATTGTCTTATGCTCCAAACGTTTGGATGAGCATTTTCAGTTTAACCAAGTTGATAATAATAATCACATAGTACCTATGAACACTACGACAAATACATTACTAGACATTGATATTAATAACACATTTCCACAACCCATGTTAAACTAGATATTACAACAAGCAAAACACATGCTACAAAGAAGCCAACAAAGAAACTTATTACATATGTATATGAAATATTTTGCAAGGAATACTGATCATCAATTGCAAGTTCAAAACTTTGGTTTGCTAGCTAATGAACATTCATCACTTCTCTTCCATCTTGATGCATAGAACACCAAAACTCTAACAGTTTCCTCTTTAGAAGTATATGATTTGTAAACATACCCCTTATAAAGGAGCACATTATTTTTGACATTCAGCCCTAGAATCGTACACTCGATGTCTACGACCCACAAACACTACATAGTATGTTTGCATGTTCATCATTTGATGACATAATTGTGGTTGGTTAATTTTTTATAATCAATCAAGGAATAACTATTGAAAAATATAGTGCAAAACGTATATAATTCCCACATGTGAACCACATTTTAGGATAATAATAGTGATGATTAACAACAAAATTAAAAATATAACAAGTAATGTCCGAGATTCAAGGTCCAAGGCTTCGGATAGGTAGAACCCAACTTTAACTCATGTAGTACCTAAGGTCGGTTAAGGTAGTACCTAAGGTAGATTAAGGTAGTACCTAAGGTACAATCCACAAAAAAAACCAAAGGTTAACCAATTGAACACACAAAAAATCACATAATGGCATGCTATAAGGGTCACAAAGGAAGGTCTGAGGCTTTGGATAGGTAGAACCCAACTTTAACTAAGGTAGTACCTAAGGTAGATTAAGGTGGTACCTAAGGGCTATTCAGGTAGTACGTAAGGTACAATCCACAATAAACTAAAGGTGAACCACTTGACCACACAAAATAATTACACAATGGCATGCTCTAAAGGTCACAAAGGAAGGTTTGAGACTTCGGATAGGTAGAACACTACTTTAACTAAGGTAGTACCTAAGGTACAATCCGTAAAAAGCCAAAGGTGAACCAATTGAACACACAAAAGAATCACATAATGGCATGCTATAATGGGTCACAAAGGAAGCTTCGAGGCTTCGGATAGGTAGAAGCCAACTTTAACTAAGGTAGTACCTAAGGTCGGTTAAGGTAGTACCTAAGGTAGATTAAGGTGGTGCCTAAAGGCTATTAAGGTAGTATCTAAGGTGCAATCCCCAAAGAGCCAAAGGTGAACCAATTGATCACACAAAAGAATCACATAATGACATGTTATACAAGTCACAAAGGAAGGTCTGAGGCTTCGGATGGGTAGAAGCCAACTTTAACTAAGGTAGTACCTAAGGTCGATTAAGGTAGTCCCTAAGGTAGATTAAGATGGTACCTAAGGGCTATTAAGATAGTACCTAAGGTATAGTCCACAAAAAACCAAAGGTGAACCAATTGAACACATAAAAAAAATCACATAATGGCATGCTATATAGGTCACAAAGGAAGGTCTGAGGCTTCGTGATTACTACTCAAAAAGTGCTATTTGATAGCCTATAATTAATCCTTTTAAACACTTTTGAGTAGTAGTTTAGGCCTTTTAACTCAATTGGCATGTTAAGGATCCTTGAAAGCAATTTTAATCACTTTGTGTAAGTTTTGGTGTTTTTGTTAGTATTTTGATCACCAAAGCAAGTCAAGACTGAGGAGAGCTATGAGGAATCTTGGGCAAAGCTTAGAAGTCATTTGACAAGAGTAAATCCGGATTGCAAGGAGAAAAAGCAAAGAGAATCTGCCATAGAGCATATTCTTGATGACAGTCGTAGCAGCCACTTTTGGAGCACTTTCTGAAGTCCAAATGATCATGCTATATACCATTTCAAAGCTCAGGAAGTCAACAATCCAATGCTTCAAACGGTGTGCAATTCGGAGTTGAAACGAAGAAGTTGCAGCCATTGCAAGCCAATCACTCCGAGCTGAAGGAAGCTTTTTGCAAAGTGTTGCGAAATCACCCTTTTGTTGCGAAGTGATTTCGCAGCCTTTTTGTACAGTAGGGTGTATCTCCTTCTGACGATGCCCGATTTATACCGCGAGAAGGAAGCTTGGAACCTCAAGGTGGAAGCCAACTTCGCAGCCCTGTGAAGATAGCTTGGTGTTGCGAAATTATTTCGCAGCCTTCTTGAGTGTCTGCGAAATCTCGCAGACACCATTTTTCTCCTACGAAATGGTTCCTGAAGCCTCCAGATATTTGCTACCGACATTGGGAGATATTTTCCATTAGATTTTTGTTGTCTAAATCCCAAAATACTCCTTGTAAACCACCAATTACAAGATTCCTTAGTTTTTAAGTTAGTAAAAAGACTAAATATCTATGTAATAATTAGTTTTATATTATGTTCATATATATACCTCTCGGGAGCCTGTTCTCAGGGAGGAGTTCCTTCTGTAAAAGTTTGGGTAAGCAAGTAAAGTTCAGTTCTCTCTATTGCCTTACCTTCTCACTTTGTATTTTTATTTTCTTTCTAAGTTATGAATTCTCTGAGGAGTTTTCCCCAGAGAATGAGTAACTAAACCTCTAATTCCTTGGAGCTAAGGTTGCCGGGGGAGGTTCCAAGTGCAAGAATGCAGAGCTCTGTGGTTTTAGCTAGTAATGAAGAGGAAGTGAAATCCTTTAGTGATTTCTATGTTTTTAGTTAACTTAAAACACCTTGGAGTCACCTGGGCCAACACTTGGTAAGGCAAGTGATTTCCAACCATGGAAATGCACTAGTTTACCCCTTGCGAGCCTCTGGAAGGTGACTTTAGGGTAGGATTTTCTGGAATTACCAACACTTGGTAAGCTTTTGGACTCCAAGGAGACATCCATTAGTTATCTCTTGCGAGCTTGTGAAGGGAAGTCCAAGGTTAAAGATCGCCTTGAATGGTTAAGGCTTAGTGAGAGGCTTAAACCATTGCAAGTTGTATCAGTGAGAGAATTAAAGTGAAATCTAATTGAAGGAGTCTCTGTACAACACCGGTTAGAGAATTGACTATATGTTGAATCTCTAACGCGAGGAAATGAACCATCTGACCGGAGCTATGTCTTTTGCATGAGGAACCACCCCAGTGAACCTAACTCTCCAGGGAATGCTTTTCTTCCTAAATTATTCCAAACTTCTGTTATGATAGTTAGTTTAAGTCTAAACCTTTACCAATCAAAGTTTGTGTTTTACTTCTTAATCTAACCCTGAAATGAAACAAGGCCAATTCACTTTGAATTGGTATCATTGATAGCTTGTTAATCCTTCCCAGTGAACGATCCTAGAGCCGCTATACTATAGTAGCTTTGTCTTTGCTACCCTAGTATATGGTGTTATAGGTTATAAATTTTGTTGATTACTCCCTCATTCAAGGAGCACCAGCTGGACACAAATCAGCTGTCACACTAATTGGGCACGAATCACTTCGTATAGGTAGAAGCCAACTTTAACTAAGGTAGTACCTAAGGTCTATTAAGGTAGTACCTAAGGTAGATTAAGGTAGTACCTAAGGGAGATTAAGATGGTACCTAAGGGCTATTAAGGTAGTACCTAAGGGATATTAAGATAGTACATAAGGAATAATCCGTAAAAAATCAAAGGTGAACTAATTCAACACACAAAAGAATCACATAATGACATGCTCTAAGGGTCACAAAGGAAGGTCCGAGGCATTGTGTAGGTAGAACACTACTTTAACTAAGGTAGTACCTAATTTCTGTTAAGGTAGTACCTAAGGTAGATTAAGATGGTACCTAAGGGCTATTAAGGTAGTACCTAAGGTATAGTCCGTAAAAAACCAAAGGCGAACCAATTGAACACACACAAGAATCACATAATGGCATGCTATAAGGGTCATAAAAGAAGGTTTGAGGCTTTGGATAGGTAGAAGCCAACTTTAACTAAGGTAGTAGCTAAGGTCGGTTAATGTAGTACCTAAGGTCGGTTAATGTAGTACCTAAGGTCGGTTAAGGTAGTACCTAAGGTAGATTAAGATGGTACCTAAGGGCTATTAAGGTAGTACCTAAAGGACAGTCCCCAAAAACCCAAAGGTGAACATATTGAACACAAAAGAATCACATAATGGAATGCTCTAAGGGTCACAAAGGAAGCTCTGAGGCTTCAAATAGGTAGTACCCAACTTTAACTAAAGTAGTACCTAAGGTCGGTTAAGGTAGTACCTAAGGTAGATTAAGGTGGTACCTAAGGGCTATTAAGGTAGTACCTAAGGTACAGTCCGCAATAAACCAAAGGTGAACCACTTTACCACACAAAATAATCACATAATGGCATGCTCTAAGGGTCACAAATGAAGGTCCGAGGCTTCGGATAGGTAGTACCCAACTTTAACTAAGGTAATACCTAAGGTCGGTTAAGGTAGTACCTAAGGTAGATTAAGGTGGTACCTAAGGGCTATTAAGGTAGTACCTAAGGTATAATCCATAATAAACCAAAGGTGAACCACTTGACCACACAAAATAATCACATAATGGCATGCTCTAAGGGTCACAAAGGAAGGTTTGAGGCTTCGTATAGATAGAACACTACTTTAACTAAGGTAGTACCTAAGGGCTATTAAGGTAGTACCTAAGGTACAGTCATTAAAAAACCAAAGGTGAACCTATTGAACACACAAAAGAATCACATAATGCCGTGTTATAAGGGTCACAAAGGAAGTTCTAAGGCTTTGGATAGGTAAGAGCCAACTTTAAATAAGGTAATACCTAAGGTTGATTAAGGTAGTACCTAAGGTAGATTAAGGTGGCACCTAAGGGCTATTAAGGTAGAACCTAAGGTACAGTCCGCAAAAAGGACCAAAGGTGAATCAATTGAACATACAAAATAATCACATAATGGCATGCTCTAAGGGTCACAAATGAAGGTCCAAGGCTTCAGATAGGTAGTACCTAAGGTCAGTTAAGATAGTATCTAAGGTAGATTAAGGTGGTACCTAAGGGCTATTAAGATAATACCTAATGTACAGTCCACAATAAACCAAAGGTGAACCACTCGACCACACAAAATAATCACGTAATGGGATGTTCTAGGGTCACAAAGGAAGGTCTGAGGCTTCGTATAGGTAGAACACTACTTTAACTAAGGTAGTACCTAAGGTAGATTAAGGTGGTACCTAAGGGCTATTAAGGTAGTAACTAAGGTACAATCCGTAAAAAAAACCAAAGGTGAACCAATTGAACACACAAAAGAATCACCCAATGGTATCCTATAAGGGTCACAAAGAAAGGTCTGAGGTTTTGGATAGGTAGAACCCAACTTTAACTAAGGTAGTACCTAAGGTCAATTAAGGTAGTACCTAAGGTAGATTAAGGTGGTATCTAAGGGCTATTAAGGTAGTACCTAAGGTACAATCCCCAAAAAACCAAAGGTGAACCACTTGACCAGACAAAATAATCACATCATGGCATGCTCTAAGGTCACAAATGAAGGTCTGAGGCTTCGGATAGGTAGTACCCAACTTTAACTAAGGTAGTACCTAAGGTAGATTAAGGTGGTATCTAAAGGCTATTAAGGTAGTAACTAAGGTACAATCCGTAAAAAAACCAAAGGTGAATCAATTGAACACACAAAAGAATCACATAATGGCATGCTATAAGGGTCACAAAGGAAGGTCTAAGGTTTTGGATAGATAGAACCCAACTTTAACTAAGATAGTACCTAAGGTCAATTAAGGTAGTACCTAAGGTAGATTAAGGTAGTACTTAAGGTAGATTAAGGTGGTGTCTAAGGACTATTAAAGTAGTACCTAAGGTACAGTCCCTAAAAAACCAAAGGTGAACCACTTGACCAGACAAAATAATCACATCGTGGCATGCTCTAAGGGTCACAAATGAAGGTCTGAGGCTTTGGATAAGTAGTACCCAACTTTAACTAAGGTAGTACCTAAGGTAGATTAAGGTGGTACCTAAAGGCTATTAAGGTAGTAACTAAGGTACAATCCGTAAAAAACCCAAAGGTGAACCAATTGAACACACAAAAAAAATCACATAATGGCATGCTATAAGGGTCACAAAGGAAGGTTTGAGGTTTTGGATAGGTAGAACCCAACTTTAACTAAGGTAGTACCTAAGGTCAATTAAGGTAGTACCTAAGGTAGATTAAGGTGGTATCTAAAGGCTATGAAGGTAGTACCTAAGGTACAATCCCTAAAAAACCAAAGGTGAACCACTTGACCAGACAAAATAATCACATCATGGCATGCTCTAAGGGTCACAAATGAAGGTCTAAGGCTTCGGATAGGTAGTACCCAACTTTAACTAAGGTAGTACCTAAGGTTAGTTAAAGTAGTACTTAAGGTAGATTAAGATGGTACCTAAGGGCAATTATGGTAGTACCTATGATAGAGTCCCTAAAAAAACAGCGCAACTTACAACTAGATATGCTCTAAGTTCCATCTAGATTCAATACAACTTGTGGGTCATATGGTTATTTGGGAATAATACGGTTCCCACAACCTAACACAAAAGTTCAAGTCCACCAGCGACTCCAAAATCGTTGATGTGCTCTATTTCAAAGAAATTAACTAAAGAACAATAAATGAAAATTATTTACCATCAGATTTCAGTTTGGGGTTAGGGAAAAATGCCACTCAATGACAGGAAGAGATATCTTGTTCATGAAGCCAATATTTTGGATTCCATTTTTCCATTCTAGTACGTGCTACTGTAGTAAATTCACAATCACAGATGTGCCTCTTGAAGCCATCTTTTAACCGCATATTTTTAGGATGGAATGCTCCATTTAATTGCATTTTTATGTGGACAAGAAAGAAATAGGCAGGTTGGAGTTTTGGATTAATGTTTTTTTCTCTCTCAAATAAGATAATTTTTAGATGGGTCTCAGGATCGTGTGTGTGATGAAACCAAGAGAGAGTGAGAAATGTTCCCAAATCAGAGAGAAGAAAGGTTTCAAATTTGGGAAATTACAACTCTTTGTTAGGTCGGGTGATTTTTCATAGGTTTCAAATTCAGATTTTTTTTTTTTTGTTTTATCAATTTTCAATCTCTCCTGTGACATGGAAGGCTTCTTGCTAATATGGAGATAAGGTTGCAAATAACATGGAGGGATGGAGGGGCAATCTAGGAACATAAAATGGAGTCAACAAAGAGTGCATGGGAAAGATAATATTTTTCCATTTCATGATCAAATCTCATATTCCAGTTCCTTGGAGTTTGATTGTCATAATACTTTCAAATAGTCGGCTGCAAACACAATTTTCCCTTTAATTTATCTCAGCCCCACTTTAAGGAATTCTTCTTCATCTAGTAATTTTAGTATATGCTTTAAAAATTAAGCCAACGTAATTTTCAGAAATAACTTCAGATCATATTTTACTAACTATCATTTGAGTATTTTTTTACTTAGAATTTACAAGGTATGATCACCGGTGAAAGTTGGTGTTGTTCTTCCTTTAATCTTTTACTGTACTTCCTTTCTTTATTATACATAAAGACACAAATTGAAAGGGTTACACACTTTATTAATTAAAATAGAAAAGAGAAAAAGAAAATGGAAGCCGTACTATAGATTAGCTAGCCTGTATTATCATGGCTAAACAAGCTTACACATGAGTACTCATGACCTTATTAATTAATCTTGGGTGTTCCTATGAGTTGACATTGGGGGCTGACCGTTAGTCAGCTAGCTTGTATTATCCTTAAAACACCCTTACAATACCTACCAGGCTCTCACTAGGGTATAGTGCATTCACACAAAGATATATATATATATATATATATAAATGGTGGTTGTAGCCATGTCGTTCCTTCTTGTACATGGTGTAAAATTTAAGATGGTTACTTATGTGTCATACAGGGCCATATAAAGGAAAAATCTTCTTATTAATCAAATAAAAAATTAATTAATTAATTTTAATAATTAAACAATGCAATTATGAAAAGATTAATTTTGAGTAATTAATTACAATTTAGACAATTATTATAAAGATAATAATTAATCTTAAAAACATTAGAGTTGACCCACTATTCAAAGCATACCATTTGATCTCCTCTTGTAATGCATGTGTTTGGCTTTGTAAAATAAACAATGTTTTGAAAATTGGATCAAACCAACCTATTAGACCATCGATCAAAGTTTGATTTGATTTGGTTTGCCTCATTAGGTCGAAATTGAGTTGAATCAACACTAAACTAGTTTACCCAATAATTAAACTATTGAATCAGTAACCCAGTTTGATTCATTACTCCCCTAATTTTTTTATTTTTTATTTTTTCAAAACTCAAGGACTAACCCAACTCCCAATCTTTGCTATAGAAAATGAGCAAATGGACCACTAGGCTAAGCTAATGTTTTTGTAAAGAGAGGTATTGAAAAAATATATATATATATATATATATATTGTTGAAATTTTAAAATGAACATAAATTTTATGATTTATCTATAAATATCAAAATAATATAAATAAATAAAAACTAATAATTCTGAATATAGTAAAACAACTTGAAATAATAAAATATTATTTTATTTTAATAATTAAAAGTTGAATATTTAATAAAATTAAAATTACTAATAATTTGATAAATCTTTGTGTTATTCTTTTCATAATTAAAGCAATCAATATTAATGATGGTAAAATAATGAAATATGTATAAATTTTTTAATTGTTTATACATCTAGGAAGACAATTTTCTTTTTTTGTTCACTTATTAATTGCCACGGGTCAATAATTGAATAATAATATATTGACATATAATATAAAGTAATTTGATAAAAAAAAATCAATTAAATCAATTAAAATATTAAAGTTTTAAATTTTTAATTATTTATAAATGTAGGGAGACATTTTATTTTTGTCCACTTATTACTTGCCACGGGTCAATAATTGAATAATAATATATTGACATGTAATATGAAGTAATTTGATAAAAAATCAATTAAATCAATCAAATATTAATGTTTAAATCTTTTTTATTATTTATACATGTAGGGAGACGTTTTATTTTTGTCCACTCATTACTTGCCACAGGTCAATAATTGAATAATAATATATTGACATGTAATATAAAGTAATTTGATAAAAAAAAATCATTTAAATCAATTAAAATATTATAAGTTTAAAATTTTAAATTATTTATACATGTAGGGAGACATTTTATTTTTGTTCACTCATTACTTTCCACATGTCAATAATTGACTATTAATATATTGACATGTCATATAAAATAATTTGATAAAAAAAAGGTCAATCAAAATTAATTATTTGTGATAATTAAAATTAATGATAATTATCATAATAAATAAAATTTATATAATTATCCAAGATAACTAATTATGATAATTAAAATAAATAATAATTATCATAACAACACAAGATAATTATCTCTAAAAAAATCAAGAGATAATATCATAATCAAATTCTTAATCCTGTAAATAGAGAGACTTCGGAAGAGCAAAGAAAATTTGAAGAGCTCCTAAAGAAATTCCTTGAAGACTCAATACTTCTTGAAAACTTCAAGAAGATTCAAAGATCACTTGAAGAATTGAAGAATAATTTGAAGATTTTTTTAAAGAATTGAAGAAGAATCGAAGTTTTTTTGGAAGAAAAGAAGAATTGAAGATTCTTTTTATTTGAAGACTTCATGATGTATTGTTTATTAAAGAAAGCCCTTTGGATCCAAAATTAAGCATTAAATTGCTTTAAAAGATGTTTCTATCTTTGTAAGGAGAATCGGGTGGTATATTGGAGATTGTCCCCTCAAATTTTTAATTTTTAATTTTTTGTCCTCCAAATTCTTTATTTGAAGAAATTTGTGGGTTCAAATTTCTAGCATGCTTGGTGGGATAACTCTACCTTTCCTTTCTTCCTCACAAGAAATCTACATTTCATCATATGGAGTCTTGAAAAAGAAAAAAACCTAGTCATCTAGGAATCAAATCCACTCATTTTAATTCAATCAAAGTAGTTGGCATCGAAGCAAGCTCTAGTCTCATGACTCGAAGTAGAGTGAAAGTTACTTCATTTCCTAAGGCAGCCATGGTTTTTGAAGCAACTTCTCCAAACAAAATTCAGGAATCTCCTTAGAGCTCCTAAGGGCATAGAATAACAATATGGTTGAACAAGTGGAATCACACCCAACTATGTCTCAAGAGGCAACTCTAAAGTCTTTTTCTACTAAAAAGGACAATGTAGTAGTGGATCTACGCTAGCATCTTCATGTGAGACTTTAAAAGTAACACAACCAACAACGGTTGATCATATTACTTCTTCTAATATCATCATATCAGTCATGATGACAAACTCAATTCAATTAGAAGAGCAAATTTCTCAAATGGTCAAATAAATTGAAGTCTTTACAAAAACCATAAACAAAAAAGAATGCCCAAATTGCTCCTCATGAGCAAAATCAAAAGTATGGAAGAATCAAGCCAAATAGTTGTTGATCCATCCATAAGATTTCTATTGAAATAAAATCTTGCTCATGGTGTTGAGAGTTCTAAAACATAAGAACCCCTTGTGAATCTTAGGTTTCTCTAGAGGGGTTGATTCTTGCTAATCAATTAAAAGAACTCATCCTTGAAACTCTTAAGAGTGAAGAAAAAGGTAGTGTTTCATCTTCACATACTTATGATAAGCCTTATTCTCTAAGAATTGAGCAATTGAGAATGTCAATAGACTTTCAATCACCAAAATTCCAACAATCGATGGCAAGGGGAACCCAAGACAACTTGTCGCTCATTTTGTGGAAACCTATAACAATGTAGACACTCAAGAGGATCTCCTAGTGAAACAATTTGTTCAGTCATTAAAAGAAAAGACCTTTGAATGGTACACTGATCTTGAGCCCGAGTCCATAGACAATAGGAACAACTTGAGCAAGAGTTTCTCAATCATTTTTATAGTATGCTACTCAATGTAAGCATGGTAGAACTCACACATACTTGCCAATGGAAAGATGAACATGTTATTGGCTATATCAGTAGATAGAGAAACCTAAATCTTGATTATAGGGATAGGTTAATTGAAGGTTTAACTATTGAGATTTGTTTCCAAGGAATGCATTATACTGTATTTTTCAAGAGATAAGACTAAGAACCTTTGAAGAGTTAGCAACACGAGCTCATGACATGAAGCTTAGCATGGCTACTAACGAGAAGCAGAGAAAAGCTTGACAACTACAAACGGACTAAAATAGCATATTAATACAAGATGTATAGTACTAGACATAACATAGATACTTACAAAATAAATCTCAAGTTTGGAAAATGATTTTTGAATGAAACCAAAACCTAAAAGGTTATTTAAGAAGTTTAGCATGTAGGAAAAATATTAAAAACAATTAAAAACCCACAAGCTTATACGGATTTACAAAAACATTGTAGGTATAAAAAACATGGTAGAATTTGGACACTTGGAAAAACTAATTTATTTCATAAGCTTGAAGAAAGATTTTTCAATGAAACAAAATTTTTTGATACATTTCAGAAGTCTAAAACATCATCCATGCCTAAAAAAGATTTTAAGATAAACCAAAAATTACAAAATTAATAAAACATTTCAAAGTTAAAAACATGGTAACAAGTGGGTGATTTTTGAAAATCAAAGAAAGTAGGCTTTATCAATGCCTAAATTAATTTTCATGGACTAATCCATATCCCCAACCCTCTAAGGATCATGGAAAGAAGCTTATAAGGGATGGAGATTATCTCATTTAATTAATATTTGTAAGATTTATCCATATATCCAAAATCAAGAAAATCAGAAAATATTAAGTTTGAAAAAGGGGCTAAAATTCACAAAGGAACACCCATGGATATGGATATTCTTATGTGAAATCATGCCTTATATGTGCTAATAAACATGTTAGTTGTTAATTACAAGAAAAATATCATTTTCTCAAGCCTTAGACAACCATGAGAAGGGTATGCAAGGGGTGAGCATGGTCTCTATAGAAAGCTCTTTGAAAATCACATAAAACTAAGGTTTCACACAAAAGGAGGAGGCACAATAGCGATTGCACACTTAAAGGGACTATGTAGCACACTAAAAGGATTGCGCACTAAAGGAGACCCTACGCATAATCAAATTGCATACGTAAGGCGTGCACGTTAGAAAAGAGTAAAAAAAAAATCATATTACACACTCAAGAAGATGGTAAAAATCAAATTGCATACTTAAGAAGAGGATAAAATCAAATTGCACACTTAAAAAAAGGGTAATATCAAATTATGCACTTAAAAAAAGGGTAAAAAAATCATATTACACACTTTAAAAAAATGGTAAAAAAACTAATTGTGCACTTAAAAAAAGAGTAAAATCAAATTGCACACTTAAGAAAAGGGTAAAAATCAAATTTCACACTTAAGAAGAGGGGTAAAAATCAAATTCTGCACTAAAAGGGTGTGCAAACTAGAACAAAACACCACAAGCGTGCAAGAAGGTGCATAATCTTAAAATATACATTTGAGAGGTGCACAATTTGAACCTAACCACTATAATGCACACTACTAGGTGTGCAAACTAAAATAAAAAACCAAGGGTGAGTAAAAAAAAAGTGTGTAAATTGGAAGAAAGCACCATGATGTGCAATCTGAGGTGTCTTGTTTCTCAAGCATGAAAAAATAGTCAAATTTTATGATAAGAAGCTTGACTTGGACCCTAAAAATGATCTTTGAATGATGCTTGAAACACAAGTTTGAAGAAAAAAATTTAAATCAAATTTGTAAAGAAATTTGAAAATCAAAATCAAACCTAAATCTTTAAAAACAAGAATAAAAGAAAAATAAGTAGAAATAAAATTAAGAAAGGCTTGATTTCATAAATCATCAATGAGCTTGAAAATAGGTAAACTATTCTCAAAGACACTTTAAAACCAATTTAAAGTGAATTTCAAAACCACTGCACAACAAAATTAGTCTTAGATTAAAACAATTTTCAAGAAAACATAGTGAATCAAGAGATGAATAGCAGAAAAACAAGCATATATCGCAAATAAGAATCAATAATTTAATTATAGCTTCCAATATTACACCTAAGCAACAAATAGTCTTTAGAATCATAAGAAATAAGGAGAAGAATGGTAAATGATAATGAAAAACATGGAATTAACAATGGTCTTACTTGGAATCCTCCACTTAAGCAAGGCTCGCTTAGCTTCTTGTATGTCTTTTTTCTCCTCCAAGCAAGAAGATCTTCAAAATTCACCAAATCCTCTCAAGAGAATTTGGCAGAAGAACCTCCTCTCCAAGAAAATGCATACGAACCCCCACCCTCCCTAAATGAGTCTCCAAAGACCCCGTTTATAGGCTAAGAGAGAAGGAAGATTTGGACACTTATCCTCATCTTCTCCTATGCTCACATTCTTTTAAAACCCCTAAAAACTTCCTTAAGCCAAGCTCAAACTCCCTAAAAAAACAAAGCAAAAATCCAAGACTAAGGCCAATATAAAAAATAAAAAATAAAAAAACTCTTAAATTGAGACTAGGGAGCTACTAAAATCACACTATACATCCAAAAACTCCCTCCAAAAGCGGCTTGAGAGTCTATAATAAACTAGGTAATAGGTGGATCATTATGGAGTGATGAATGACTAAACAATAAGGGATACTAATTGTGTACTACAAGGGAGTACAAGGTGAAGGAGAACAAGTATGAAATAACATGTGCTATGAGAAAAAATTTGAGGGTCTACACATATGGCATGAACAACTACTATCAAAGTACCATGAATGTGGCTCACTAACTCTAAGTATGGTATGGAAAACAAGGCACTTAAGTTCATTCTTTTTAACCCCATATTTTCTTAACATTTGTGACTATGGTGTTTTATTGGAAGTACTTCCTTGGAATCCACCATGATGAGGGACATTTGAATCCCTCTTTGAGACTTTCTTGCTCTCGTTCAATAACCTATTCTTCCATGTATGATATTCATTCATTAGGTTTTTCAATTTTCATTGAAAATTATCAAGCATTCTTGCATAGCATTTATGAAAAAAGTATGTCCCATTTTGCCATAACGAGTGCAATGAAACTTGGTTTGAGAATGAGTTTTCTTAGGATGTTCTTCTCTACAAGGTTTGATAAAAAATGTTTTACCACTACTTGGAGTAGTATTTCCATCAACAAATCCTACGGCTATTTTATTAGATGATTTACACTCTGAATTGATCACATCATTAAGTCTTTTAAAACTAGGATGTGACTCATCCTTAAATATTTGATTTTCACTCTTTAGTTTTTTTTTTTTAATTTCAAAATATTTATTTTCAAGAAATGCAATTTTATCAAGTCAAGCCTTCTTTTCTCCCTTTAAAACATCAATCTCATTGGTTAAAATCTTCTTAGAAGCCTTCCACTTGACTTGTTCTTATTTAAGGCTCAAGCACTCCATATACAAAGTCTCATAAGTTGTGTCAAAGCTCATGTCATCATCATTGGAGTCACTTGACTTACTTAGCTCACTTGAGACTTCCATTAAGGGAGGTTCTTCATTGACACTTATCACAAAGGTGATGGAGTTGATGCGTTCTCCTATTCATTTGATTCATTTTCACTTGTTCGATTAGACTCAGAGTCACTCCAAGTAACTTGTATGACCTTTTTATTCATTTTCTTTTAGGGACATTCAAATGCAAAGTGACCTTTCCTCCACATTTAAAACACTCAATTTCCAACTCATTTTTTACACATTTCTCCACTTTTTTTCTTTTCCAATTGAGTTCCTCCAATTTTATTTTTTTTTTATTTTTATTTTTTTTACCATTAATTGATTTTTTTACCATTAATTGATTTTTTTTCTTAGATTTTCTGAATTTCATATGTTTCTTAAATTTTCTAGCAAATCTTGTAATTCTCCATTTGATTTTTTCTCATCTTCTTCACTTTTGAAACTCTGGGACTCTTTTTTAATAGCATTCAAAGCAACTCCATTTCCTTTCCTAGGTGATTCAAAGGTCATCTCAAATGTTTGGAGAGAATCTACAAATTCATCTATCTTTAATGAATCCACATCTTTAGACTCCTCAATGGTGGTCACTTTTGCTTTAAATCTCTCTAGAAGATATCTCAAAAATTTTCTTACCGCTTTAGAGTTAGAGATGAGTTAATGGATGAAAAATCGAAAGTCTAATAGGGAACACCCAAAGTAGGAGTGAATGGGTGATTTTAAAATTTTCAATAAATATTTATACGTTATACCCAATTCTTTTAATCCCAGGATATATTAGGAGTATTCAAATAACTAAATGGGTTATACCTAAAATCTTCAAATATATAAAAAAAAAAAAACTTATTTGTACTTTTTAGGGATATCCTGCTACATATTGGGGATAATCAATTCAACCAATAATAGGCAATTCAAAGTAAATATCAAATATATAGAAATATAGACAATGAGACACATGGTTTTTTACGTGGAAAACTCCCACACCAACTGTAGAGATAAAAAAGCACAAGGTTTAAGATAAATAATCTAAATCCATTATTCAAAATCAAGTTTCATAGATTTACTTGATTACTTTTCCCTAAAGGCTTACTTTTCAGTACCTACAACTTGATTCACATTTGCGACACATTAACCTCATATTACTTCCTAGTAGATCCTTTAACCCCTTTAAAGGGACGAAGGTCTTCAAACCAAGATTCAAATATCTAATCTTTGAATGAGAGATCAGGAATGGTGTGACACTTTAAGTTTTCTCTCTCAGATCTCTAAAACAATCTCCTAAATGAAATCTTCTCAAAATAATATGAGATTTGTGTGTGTGTGTGTGTGTGTTCACCATATGGGTTTAAAAGGGAGGTATTTAAAGGTAGAGGCCTAAAGAGTCTCGGTGTTGGAAGGTTTTTTCAATTTAAATTATGTGAAAATCTCAGTAGAAATTGAATGCCGCTTGAGCCAACTTATGAACCATTTGAGTGCCTCGGACAATTGAGCAGTGAGGCCCGTTTGAGTGCTCCAAGGCATTTGAGAAGTCCTACTCAATTTAAAAATCTAACTTTAAATCATTTTAAGTTCAAAATAAAACTAATCCCTTAATACCTTAACAACGCCTAATGTGTCATAAGTCAAACATTTTTAGACCTATTTATGACTTCCTGGTTGGACAAACAATAACCCTTGATCTTCATTGGAGAACACGTCAATATCTAAAAAGACTTCTATGGACAAATATAAGAGGAATAAAATTGCTAACATATAAACAAGATTCAATGTCCTAACAACCAAGATTAAAGCTAGAATTTGCTATATCCATGTGAATTTTGTATGAAAATCCATCCTAATGTTCCTAAAACTAGATGTTAATATTTGAATCTTGGATACTTTCATGACATTAGTTCCTTCACGAGTCACTTGGAGGATATCCCAAAAGTGCATGTAGCAATCCTATGAAATTCATTCCCATTAATGGCATTGAAAATGGAATACATGGCTCTTGCATCATTCTCACTTGCTTCATTTTCACCTCTATCTCATTCCAATTTAGGCTTGATGATATTTGTTGATCTACCTTCTCTATCCAACATCTTAGTGGGAGACTAACCAAATTCAACGATGTTCTCACTACTACAAAAAGAAAAGATAATGAACGTTGTTTTTTTTTTAAAAAAAAAAATTGTCATTATATTTAATTAATAGGATAAACAATGACTGTTCTATTTTATGATGGAGAAGATAACTCTTTTAAATAGTCATCTTTATTAAATGAAGATGAATATTTTAAGAGGTCATCTTATCCTTATATATATATTCTATGAAAATATTTTATTTTTACCAGCAACATACTCTCACCAACATCATTATTTTTAAATTAATAGGATAAATAATGATCATAACTCTTTCAAATAGATATCTTTATCTAGTGAACATGACTCTTTTAAAAGGTTATCTTATCCTTTTATAAAAAAGTAAAATAAAATAAATAAATAAAAAAGAAAAAATAAAAAGAATAAGACGTACTCTCAAATGTGGTGGTGAGATCAATGAGCTTATAACAAAAAAAATAGGTGATCAATAACCTTTCTTTCTTGATCTAAATTTTCAATGGCTTTTTTTTTCTTCTTTAGATTTTTATTCATTAGTTTCCATTGTTTGGTGGCTAAGAAATTGTAGGTTTGATTTTTCTCAGCTTTCTAAAATTCCAGATTAGGTTTTTGGTTGCTGGAGAAATGGAGGAATGGTACATTGTTCCCTATTTTATAGATTTTTATTTATTTTAGTGTTTGATTGTTGACATGATAAAGAAATATTTTTTACATCCTTCCTTGATCGCCATTTGCCAGTGTGAGATTCATGATTTTGATATAACTTGATGACGATTTGACATTTGTTATTAGGTTCTAATTTCTAATTATATAAAACTCCTATTATCATAAAATAAAAAATAAAAAATAAAAATTGTAAACCTTTTATAATATTATTATTTATACATGATATATAAAAATAATTAATCATTGTTATACATTAAATTTATTACATAAATTTATTAATTTTATAATAATAATTTGAGTGTATCATCACATTATTGAATTCTAAGCAATTACATCCTTATCAAAAAACTGTTTCAAAAAAATTAAGATAAAATAATATAAAATATTTTTTTAATTGAAATCTAATTTTATATATAATAATATTTAGTTTTGTATGATAAGGACATTTCCACCTCCAAGACCTCTAACTCAAAAAAAGAAAAGGATGATTAATGATTAATATAATTTATACTTTTATAATATTGTTTATAAATAATATTTTAATTATTGTTATACATTAAATTTATTACATAAAATTATTAATTTTATAAAAATAATTTGAGTGTATCATGAGATGATTGAATTCCAAGAAATTGCATTATTATCAAAAACTATTTTGGTTACATAACGAACATCTCCAATCATGTGGCATTTTGTTCGCATGTCCACAAGAGATCAAAACCACTCTTAATCTCATAACCATGAACCCACTTTCCTTGATGTAAAGCTCCCAATGACCACGGTTTGAAATATCAAGAAATTTTGGCGAAATATCGCCAATATTTATCGATATTTTTGCCGATATTTTGAAAAATTTCCCAATTTTTCCTACAATCCACTCACGCACTCTGGTCAAACATGCCGCACATTTTTTTTTTGGCCATTGTGCATCATGAGGGAGGCCAAAAGGCTTGGATTCAAGCCTAGCTACCATTGGGATAAGATGTTCTTTGTTAATATATGTTCAATTTAAATATGTTAAAGTTCATTATTAAAAAAATAATTTTAATTATTTTATTTTAAATTTTATTTAATTGATTAATAAAAATATAAAAACCAACATTATAATTGTTCAACAAGTCTTTTTTATATATATAATTTATATGATAATTAAATATAAAAAATATAAATATTAAAAAATTATATATGTATCATCATTTATTTTACATTATTGAATGCATTTGAATTAAATAAATTATAATTTTTATATTAAATGTATTATCATTTATCTCATTAATCCTATTCTAAAAAAATACTATCACTTTACTTTTCAATGTCTTTATTTTAAAATATTAGAAACATAAATTTATTAAAAAAATAATGAAGTTCTAATATTTTATAAATTAAAATTAATTTGATAAGATAAATAATAAATTATATATTAAGATTGATATATCATTACTTATAGATATTTTTCTTCTTAACCATACTTGTATCAATTACACTCACAAAATAACTTTAATATATGTATTTTTACTTATTTTATATTTTTTTTGGAGTTTTTCCAAATATTTTCATGAATTTTGAATTATCTCACCCATATATTTATCAAAATATTTATCGATATTTCTCCAATATATCAGTAAATTCCAAGTATCGATCTATCCATATTTATCGATATTTCAAACCATGGTTGTGACTAATCTTCCCATAGTAAATAGGTTACCTTCCACCAAACCCTCTCTCATCCTATGAAACAACTCCAACCTTTCTTTCAAGTAGTCATTTTGTACACACCCCACAAACATGGAAATCCAGCACACCACATTTCTATATCAAACACTCAACTGTGGACTCGCCATTTTCATGTGTGCCCTCACTCGACAACGAGACTCACATTTTTAAAGTGAAAAACATGTATTTTATGAAGATTTGGAGTCGCCTTTTATTTTTATTTGTTTAAGAGAAAATAAAATAAAATAACTAAAACCCTAAGCAAAAATGACTCATTATTTGGAAAAACATATCTTTGAAAAACTTGAGTTTAGGTCTGGGGATCAAATTACCTATTGAGAAAGTACAGTAATTAAGCTGTAGCACCCTTGTAAGCCCATATACTTACGATCTCTACTAAGCGAATGAAAGGAAACATGACAATTGATTAATTAATTGAGGATACCAATAAAAAAATAACAAGATACATATAAGTTATGAGGTGAGATAAAGAGTACACAAGAGTGTACATAATTAATGAATATGAAATGCACAAAATGATATTTAATTACTAGTTAAAGTTACAACATTTCAAAGGAAGTTCAAAAGAATTTTATTTGCAAAGGGAACAATTCCAAATTAAATATTTCAAACTTATTTATTCACAAAGTTTCATTTTATTTACAAAATATTATATTTTTATTCACATCCAAATTAATTTAAAAAAAAAAGACTTTTCTTGATTTTATTAAAAGAATTTTGATCGAATTCAAATTTATTAAAAAGAAAAGTTTCAATTTGATATTCTATTCACAAAGAAACAATTTTGGTTTACACTTTATTAAAAAAAAAAAACAAGATTCCACAATTATAATGAAACATCAATTCTATTTTTGGAAAAGTGATTTTTACAAGGAAAAGGGGATTTATTTATTTTAATTACAGGAACCAACTTTCAATTTATTAAGAAAACAAAATTTTACAACTTTTATTTAAGAAAGATATTTCCAAATCAAATTTATTCGAAAAGAGAGATTTTTATAACTTTTATTTTCTTTAGATTTTTATTAAAAGAATTGTCAATATTTTTTATTAAATCAAAATTTGGAACTTTATTAAAACTATTTTGAAATTCTTTATTAAAACAAAATCTTGGAACTCTTACTAAGCAAACTTTTGGAAAATTTTATCAAACACAAACTTAGAGAACTTAACTTAAAAATTTTGAGAACTTTAATTTAAAACAAATTTTAGGGATTTTGATTAAAACACTAACTTTTAGAAAAATTTTAAAACACATCGACGATTTTTTAAACTAACATTGAGGGGTTTTATTAAAGAAATTTTAGAATTTAATAAGACAAACTTTGGAAATTTATTAAAAATGAATTCCGAAATTTTTTAAGATTAAATCACTTAGTTTGAGAATTTATCAAGATACTTATTAAAACTTTTAAGACTTTTATAGAAACAAAATTTAAGTAAATTTAAAAGGCATAACTTTGAAAACAGTTATTTTATAAAAAAAGGAATTTTATGAATTTATTAAAAAAAAATTGAATTATTTTATATTAAACCAAAATCCAAAATGTAAAAACAGTTCTTCCATATTATTCTATTAAAACATATTTTTTTAAAAAAATTTTTTATGGGAAATAGAATTCTGGATTATTAATTAAATAAAATTGTTTTGGAATTTATTAAAAACTATTTTTCTGAAAATCTTATTAAAACTGATTATTTTTTTTTTTGAAATTTTATTAAATAAAAAAAAACTTAAGAAAAAAAATCAAAGCCCAAATATGATATGAAATGAAATATGAAACAAAAATACTAACATAAACAGAATTACAAAAAAAATTGAGATAGAATGAGGCAACAAGACTTACACAAATAGAATTACAGAAAATTTAAGACAAAATGAAAAATAAGGCAACAAGACTAACATAAACAGAATTATAGAAAATTTAGGACAAAATTATACAAATATAGAAAACTTTAAACAAAATACAATATGTATAATAACACATGCCAAAACATATCAACAAAATAATCAATAAAAATGACAAACATATAGATGAGTAGAAAAACTTAGGCAAATGTGCATACATACAAAATGTAGAGTATAATGAATAAATAACCCAAATAGGTAGAGAATTGAATAAAAGAAATGGATAAAATATTCAAATAACAAAATGATCACAAATATAATAAATATAAAACAAGATAAATCTAAGAAATCCTAAAAAGAACAAAAACATAATACAAATAAAGAGATGAGGAAGAAATAACTTACCTGAATATAGTCCTAAATCAATCTTGACTATCCAAACCTCCAAAAACAACTCTAAGATATGAATACAATATACATACATATATATATATATATATATATATATATATATAAATGACCCCAAAATAGATACACAATAAGGAAAAACTCTTTCTCACAAACGATATACAATAAAGAAATAAAAAACCCTCAAGAAAAATAAGAGAACTAAAAAAAAAAGTAGCAACACCTCTTCTCTCTCAGGTTGTCTTCCTCATTGCCTAGGGTTTTTTTGCAATGTTTTAAAAACCAGACCGGACCAGCCGGTCCGACCGGTCACCGTTCCAATCTGATCCGGTCATTTGGACCAAATTGAGATCAAACCGAGGTTGAACCGCTCGAATCGGCGGTTCAACCAGTGAAACGATTCAAATGATTTTAATTTTTTTAAAAAAAAATTACAAAATGAAAATATTACCCTCTCATCGTAAGCATGGAAGGAAGGATTCCATAGAATTTAAATGGTTTTTACTAAAACACATGTTGGGCATGTCTTATGACACAGCCCACATACCCACTCCAATTGCTGTGGGCTGAGTTTTGAGCCCACAAGGGTAAAGCCTTTACTGAGGATGGTTTTTATAGGAGTCATTTGACTCCTTGTTCCTCTCATATTTTGATGTGGGATTGCTAAATATCAACGAAAAAAACATGACAAAACTCCACCAAGAGGGTTTGAATCTTGGACCACCCCTATACTATAGTCCACCTAGGACACCACTCGGCTACATGTATTTAATTATCTAATATGCCAAACAAAACAATATATATTAGATTTTAAATTTTTTTATAATATTAAATAAAAATAATATAATATTTTTAAAATTTATGAAATTAGTTTAAATTTTCATTTTTTTTATATTCACATTTAAATATTATACATATTTCATTTAATAAAATTTAAAATATTAATATGATTTAATTTGATAATATCAAAGATATAAAATAATATTATTGATGTTTAATTTATTCATATATATTTTAAAATTTTTATAATTATTTTTAATTTTAATAATATATAAATTATATATTTATGACGTCATCGGTTCGATAGCGGTTCGACCGCCGGTACGACCAGTGAATCGTGAACTAGTAACTTTTTCGGTTCGATCACCGGTTCGGTTCTGAAAACATTGTTTTTTTTCCCTTTAAATATATTTTTTAAGACTTCCTCTCCAAGAAACCCCATGGGCCCACCACTTAAAATCTGAATAAAGCCTAAAATGAGGACTGATAACCCAATTAAAATAAAAAATCTAAGCTCACAACTTAAAACTAAATACCCACAACAATTAAAATAAAATAACTCAAGCCCAATTAAAATAAAATAACCTTGGCCCACAACCCAATTAAAATAAAATAATCCAAGCCTAATTAAAATGAAACTAACTCAAGCCTAATTAAAATAAAAGAACCCGGGGCCACAATTTAAAATTTAAATGCTTACAACCCAATCAAAATAAAATAACTCAAACCCAATTATAAGGAAATTTGAATATCAATTCATGCAATTTTTGGAAAATAAATAAAGTCAACCTCATGCAATTTTCTAACAAATAAATAAATAGATAAGTAAATATTAAAAAATAGACAAAAATAAATAAATAAATAATAATAATGATATAGACACTAAACATTGCAATCAAAATTCAAATGCTAATCTAGTGTAATTAATGGTAAAAAAAAAACATCGAAATAATACAAGTAAATACTAAAAATTTAATCCAAGCAATAAAAAAACAAAAAAAATAAAAAATTCAAGCCAAATACTCACTTAAACTCATAATTATGTAATCACAACTCAAGAAACAAACCTAAGTGCACTAAGCCTAAAGAATCTATCTAAGCGAACCTAAGTGGGTTTTAGTGAATCTAACTGGGCTTAGGTGAAGTGAAAAGTGACCTTAGATGATTAGAAAAGTGTCTAAATGACCTTGGGTGAGTTTATATAAGCTTGAAGGTGCCTAACTAAACTTAAACAAACCTATGTGAACTAGAGTGGGTTTAGGTGAACCTAAGTGAGATCTAACCTAAGGACGAAGGGCGGCCAAGGTCACAATGTGGGTCTGATTGAGTCCCTCAACAAAGGGTCCCTGAAGGTGGCTTAGAAAAGGAAGCTATGTAAATGTCGATGAGCTACCAAGGAATGACTACGAGTTAAGAGAGGTGTATAGGAAGACACCTAATGTCACATGTGCTAAAAGGACAAAATGGAGGGTTTACATCAATGTGAATCCTCGATCTCTTTACTTTTCATATATATATATATATATATATATATATTAGTTATTAAAATATGAATTTTTTATTTTCTTAAAAAAAATTGAGGCAAAAAACTCTTAAAAAAATGATTTGGGTAAGCAAACTTTAAGAAGAAAATATCTTTTCAAAGGATGATTTTAGGTAAGAAAACATTTCTTTGTAAAATTTCTTTTCTAAATTGTCTTGTTTTAAATTATTTGAATAAGACACTATATCTAAGTAAAAATTGTGTGACTAAAACTAGTAGTATTATAATTTTTTTTTAAAAAGGGTATTTTACCTATTATTTTTTTTCAACACTTGTACAAGTATAAAGAACCAATAAAAAAGGGGTTGAATAAGATCTGAATAAGTTGCCTAGTCCTCATCCTCTCTAAATTCTAACCTATCAATTACTTTATCTCTCAAGAGCCATTTGCATCTTAATTTCCTATCAATATCAATATATGTGCTAGTCAAGACGGGTACCACAACTTTTCATGTAGTAAGCTAAGAAAATCTTGAATTTTGGATATGGTGGCACCTGGATTAGAAGATAAAGGTTCTATGTTAATGGTATCAAATTTATATTAGGTTGCAGTTTGTTCTGTACTTCAAGACTTTTTACTCTTGTCCTTACTAATTGGATAAAAATTCATTGTCATCCGAACAATGATTAAGTAGTAGTTAAGAAACAACAAAGTGGGAATCAATTTTCATGTCAACATTGACAGGTCTATTTTAAAGCACCATGAAATTAAATATAGATATAGAGCAAACTAGTGAAAATTTTGGGTGGGATTTTGTATGAACTAATCTTAATCTTTCCCTAAATAAAAGATTAATAGATGAAAAATGTAACTCTAGTGATATATAAATAAATAATCATTGTCAATCTTACCATTATGGTGGAATTGCCCTTAGCTAATCAAAATTCCAAATCAAGGAGTTGTTCAAGTGAAACTAAAATTCTTTAAAGTTAGTTGAGGTTAACTTTATTAAGTGGTCACTTGGTTAACTTTTAAAAGCCTCTAAACTATGTTTCTGTAATAGTTACAATTTTAGATAAGAAGTTTGTCTTTAATTAATGTCTAATTAATATTCTCTATTTTATTTTTATTTTCATGCTTTTTTGTCTCAATATTATCAATGACATTAAGATTCTATCAAATATATATTTAGTGAAAAACTTTTATATTTTTTAACTTCATAAAATTATTTATTAGATTGATGATAGGTTGTAGGAAAAATTGTTCTCATTATTGTTTTGGCAGATCTAAAAAAAAGAGGCATTAAAATTTTGGGTTGCTAAAGCAAGTGAAATTAGTGAAATGGAAAGGTATTATGCTCCTAGTGAAAGCAACAATTATTTTTGTGTGATCCTATATTATATTTTAATTATAAATTGAATATTAAATCTTAGTGTGTGCTATGTAAATTTTTTTTCTTTCTTTTTGATCAATAATTTTTTTCTTTAGACAAAATTCCAGTTGATTGTATCTTAGTGAAGGCATGTCAAATGGCTATGGCTAATTTTAATTACACACTATAACTAATATCTTCAAAAATAACATCTTATCTTCAAACTATTCAATCATTTTTTTTCCTATTTTTATGGTGTCAAGACTTAACTTTTTTTTTTTTTTTTATTACCCATAAGAAAGAAACAACAAACTCAAATTTGTAAGTATTATGCTAAATTAGCTAAATTATTAGTCTTCCTACTTTGTTTTAGTATTTATGCATACATACTAAATGAAGTTATACATCTATTTAATTCATGCTAAATAAAGTAATATATAGTGTTTAAGAATTAAGAATTAATAAATTATGCAACTTGTGTTATATAGGAATTAAGTTGAATCAACCTAGAAATGGATTGATCTTGGATGTCTAAAGATAGAAGATCGCAAGAGTATGAACAAGGGGTTGAAAGCTTTATTCAATTTATAGCTCTAAATGCTAGAGATTTGAACTATATTAAATGTCCATGCCTATAATGTGACAACTTAATGAACCATTCTCCTCAAGTGATTAGAGATTACTTATATTTCAATGGGATTGATCAAAGTTACCACACATGGTATTGGCATGGAGAAGTAGTTTCTACTAAGGAAGTAACAATATCATTATGATCAACTTAATTGTGAAGATTTAGACAATACCATTAAGATAATCCATGTTGCACAAGATGACTATATGAAGGATCCCCAATCATTTGGAAGACCACTTGAAGATGTTGAAAAACCTTTATATCTTGGTAGCTCAAAGTTTACAAAGTTATTTGCATTGATAAAATTGTAAAACTTGAAAGCAAGATATGAGGACAAAGGTTTTTCAAATTTACTTCAAATCTTAGGTAATGTGCTCCTAATGAACAATGAATGCTCTCATCCATGTATGAGGCAAAAAAAACTTTAAACACATTGGGACTGAAATATGAGAAAATACATGCTTGTCTTATGTATGTTTTTATATATAAATAATTTATATATCATATTTTAATGTTATTTTATAAACGTTTTTTTAATTTTCTTTTTTAACCATAAATTTAATTTATAATAAATAAATAAAATTATTTTACAAAATGAGTATAAAAAAATTGAAAATTTGATAAAAATAAATTTATGATACATGAGATATGCATATCTCATATCTTAGTATGAGATTAACATATCCTATGTAGAAGGGATAAAAAAAATAAAAATAAGGTGAATAATATATCCAACCATTTATCATATCCCATGTTTGGTTGAATATAAAATAAGATAAGTGATGAAATGAATTATCCTATATCATCACCAAACAAATATAGGATAAAATATAACATCCTCTCTCTTATCTTATCCCATCTTATATATTGTCAACCAAACATGGCCCATTGCCAAAAACCATAAGAGTTGGATAAGGTTTTATTGTGACCATATTGGTCTTTTGCAACTGATCATAAATGTATTTATATTGAGTAAGATAAAGTCATTCTTCATTTTGAAATGCTTGAAAACCAAGAAAATAATTGAGAGAGCCTAGAATTTTCAAAGCAAACTTTGTTTGTTACTTACTACTTTATCAACTTTACATCATCATCATCGGTTACTAATATGTCATCAATATATACAAACATAAAAATAGACTTTCCATTTACTTTATGGATGATTGTAGATGAATAAACTTGCATTTGACATGGGATGTTAAACTAGAAAAACAATTTCTTCCAGTCACCATTTAGAAAAGCATTATTCATATCTAAACGAATTTTATAATATATAGATTTGGGGATTATGTTGTCCTCTTAAACCAAACATTAGATAGAAAATTATATAGGCTAAAGATGATTCCGTAAAATAGTACATTAATAAGATGTTTAACAAGGATAACTTGGCTTATCATTAGTTTATAATATTACCTTTTTTTTGGCAAACATTTGTAACTTTAAATTGATTTCTTGGATTTTAATCCAATAGATTTTTGAGAATGAGAATATTCAAATGAAGAAGAAGAGAGTAACAATAGTGTGTTTCCATATATCATATAGATAATAAAATAAAAAACTTGAACAAAAAACATTACTTAAAGATTAATATAATCATAGTTATTATTCATAAAATTAATTGATATTATAGATCGATATTATTCTTATTATTGTAAGTAGTTTACATGCTATATATATTCGATTCTTTTGGACATTTGAAACATGAATCAAAATTGAAAAAAAAAAAAAAAAAAACTAAGAATAGTCTACTTACCTCCAGCCATTGTAAGAGTTATTGTAATTGGTTTTCAAAACCTTGATTTCCAATCTATGATCTCCTTTTTAAATGGTGTTTCTAAAGATAATCACAGAAGAAGAGTTTAGGACCATTTTTAAAATCTTTATAACAGTGGCTTCCATCATACCACATTGCTCTTGCCACCATGTTGAGCAGTTGCTGAAACGTGCTCCTTAACCGCAGCGGAAGAGAGATGGTAGAGGACGTGGTCAAAGTGCTGGACCACATTTGAAGTGCTGGACGACGTGGTGAACGTGTATTCAGCTAACATTCTCCCACTTGGTCCACACCTTTAACCTAATGTCCTATCTCAGTCCATCAATTATCCCATTAAGTAACAAATACATGAATCATGGCGATAAGTCCTCTTTTTAATGAGTGTTACCTTCTATGTATTACAGTGTACTCATTTCTTAACATTATACTTTATGTGGCAATATTACTTAATGAATAAACCCTATGTTCATTCTTGGTCCAATGAAGTTGAATTTTCTCAAAATTAAATAAAAGGGCACATCAATATGAGAAAACATCATAATAAGAGTTTGTACAATAGAAACTACATAAGGGAACTAAGTCCCATGTTCACTACATGATCCTTGAATTTCAATGGTGGCATGCCCTTAGTCAAAGGATCAACGATCATCAATTTAGTGCTAATGTGCTCAATAACTACTTTCTTTTCTTTAACACGTTCTCTTATGGCTAGATACTTGATGTCGATGTCTTTGCTTCAACTTCCACTTTTATTGTTCTTCACCATAAAGACTGCAGCTAAATTGTCGCAATATATACTCAATGACCTAGATATTGAATCCATAACTTTAAGCCTAGAAATGAAACTCTTAAGCCATACACCATGTGAAGTTACCTCAAAACAAGATATGAACTCAGCTACCATAATAGAAGTAGCAGTCATGGTCTGCTTAACGCTCCTCCAAGATATAGTTCCACTGGCCAATATAAAAATGTATCCAGATGTTGATTTACGTGAATCAACACAGCCAGCAAAGTTTGAATCTAAGTAGCCAACAACCTCTAAATTGCTTGTCCATCTGTACATAAGCTTGTAATCTTTGGTTCCTTGAAGATATCTCATCACTTTCTTTGCAGCTTTCCAGTGGTCCATACCTAAGTTACTCTAATATCGTCCTAACATTCCAATAGCAAATGAAATGTCAGGC
The DNA here is from genome assembly GCF_030704535.1 of Vitis vinifera. Taxonomy (NCBI): domain Eukaryota; kingdom Viridiplantae; phylum Streptophyta; class Magnoliopsida; order Vitales; family Vitaceae; genus Vitis; species Vitis vinifera. Next base: position 19,947,143 of record NC_081822.1, on the reverse strand, counting down.
CTTGTGTAGACCTGAGCATACATCAAACTTCCGACTGCAGAAGCATATGGAATGTTCTTCATTTGTTCCCTCTCAAGATCGCTTTTCGGGCATTGGTCTAAATTGAACCTATCACCCTTCACTATAGGGAAAACACTAGGTGAACAATTCTTCATCCGAAATCTCTCTAAAACTTTATTGATATAGGTTTCTTGAGACAAACCTAAGATACCTTGAAATCTGTCTCTATGGATCTTAATGCCAATGACATAAGATGCCTCACCCAAATCCTTCATGTCGAAATTTTTAGAGAGGAATTGTTTCACCTCATGAATTAAACCCTTATCATTGGTTGCAAGTAAGATGTCATCCACGTATAAAACAAGAAAACAAACTTTACTCCCACTGACCTTAAGTTATATGCATTGATCCATAACATTTTCTACAAAACCAAATGAAGAAATTATGTTATGGAATTTTAAATACCATTGGCGGGATGCTTATTTTAAACCATATATGGATTTCTTAAGCTTACAAACCAATTTCTCACCATCACTAGAGGGGAATCCTTTAGGTTGTTTCATGTAAACCTCCTCCTCTAGCTCTCCATTAAGAAATGTTGTTTTCACATCCATTTGTTGCAATTCCAAATCAAAGTGGGCTACTAATGCCAATATAATGCGCAAGGAATCTTTCTTAGATGCAGGAGAGAAGGTTTCCTTGTAATCGATTCCTTCTTTCCGAGTGAACCCCTTTGCAACATGTCCAGAATTGTATCTCTCAATGTTGCCTAATGAGTCTTTCTTTGTCTTAAAAACCCATTTACAACCAATGGTTTTTGCATCATTAAGCAACTTAACAAGGTCTCAAACATCGTTGCACTTCATAGAACTCATCTCATCCTTCATGGCATTGTACCAAAATTCTGATTCTTTACAACTCATGGCTTGTGAAAAAAATTCAGGATCATTTTCGGCTCCTATATTGTAGTCACATTCCTGTAGATACACTACATAATCATTAGGAATTGTTGACCTCTTAGTTCGAGTAGACCTTCTTAAGGTTGCACCAATATCTTCTAAGGAAGTATGAGGTTCAACTTGTTGTTTAGAAGTTCCACAAGTTGTTGACAACATTCTAGTAGATCAAGTTGTTCAAGTTGATCAGGAGTTGCCTGACACTTCTGAACAACTTGATCTACTGGAATGTTGTCAACAACTTATGGAACTTCAACGATTGTTCGTTTTACACCTGATTGTACTTTAGGGGTGTTATGAACAATAAACAATCTATCACTTGAAGTGGAAAGTTGAGACTCTGAATGATCAATATCGAAAACTATGTTTTTGAATTGATCGCTCCCACTGACCAAGTCATATTCAGGAAATTTAACATTTCTCGATTCCACAATCCTAGTGTTGTGAGATGGATAATAAAATCTATACTCCTTAGACTTTTTAGCATATCCAATGAAATACCCACTAATAGTCCTTGGGTCCAGTTTCTTCTCTTGTGGATTATAAATTCTCACTTCAGACAAGCATCCCCAAACACGCATATGTCGCAAACTCGGTTTCCAACCTTTCAATAACTCAAATGGTGTCTTTGTGACAACCTTGGTTGGAACTCGGTTTAATATATACATTGTTGTCTTAAGTGGTTTAGTCCATAAGAATTTAGGAAGTTTTGAGCTGCTAAGCATACTCCTCACCATGTCCAATAAAGTTTTGTTTCTTCTTTCTGCTACAGTATTTTGGTCTGGAGAACCAGACATGGTGTATTAGGCAACAATCCCATGTTATTGAAGAAACTTCGCAAATGGCCCAGGTGATTGTCCATTTTCCAAGTATCTACCATAATATTCTCCACCTCTGTCTGATCTCACAATCTTAATCTGTTTACCACATTGTTTCTCTACTTCTGCCTTGAAAACTTTAAAGGCTTTTAAAGCTTCATTTTTGTTATGAAGTATGTAGAGATACATGTATCGTGAGAAATCATCTATGAAAGAGATGAAGTATTCCTGACCATGAGAGTCCATGTCAAGAATACATATATCAGTATGTATGATCTCTAGTATGGCGGAACTCTTAGTAGCACCTCTCTTTGACTTGTTGGTCTGCTTTCCTTTAATGCAGTCCACACAATTCTCAAGGTCAATAAAATCTAGAGTACTAAGTACCCCATCATTCACCAACCTTCTGATTCTATCTATGGAGATATGACCTAATCTCTGGTGCCACAATGTAGAGGAATCCTTATTAACAACACATCTTTTAATGCCAGTTTGGACATGTAATGAATTATGAGTGGTATCATTTTGTAAGAATATGCAACAAAGACCATCAAACAAAATATCATTCCCAAGACAATCAGATTTATAAATAAAGCTGAAAGATGTTTCTAAAAAATGAAAGGAATATCCAAATGATACAAGTCTAGAAACTGAAATCAAGTTTCGTGAGAAACTTGGTACATAAAAGGTCTTTTTCAATTCCAAAACAAAACCACCATTTAAAGTTAAACAACATGTCCCTATTGCTTCCACATGTGAGCTCATCTTGTTTCCGGATAAGATGAATTGTGCACTTGTCACTGGCTTCCTTAGGTTTTACATACCCTGCAAGGAATTTGAAATGTGGATTGTAGATCCAGAATCAATCCACCATGTGTTGGTATTTAAATTAACCATATTATATTCATAACAAACAAATGAGGGATACCTTTCTTCTCAAGCCATTTCTGAAATTTCAGACATTTCTTCTTCTCGTGTCATTTCTTTTTACAGAAAAAACACTTTTCGTCTTTCTTAAGGTCAGATTTGGGAGGAATTTGTTGCTTCCTTTTCTGATTGGCTTGAGATTTTCCTTTCTTTCATTTCCTTTGCGTCACCAGCATGACACTTTCTCCTTGTTCCATCAATAACCTTCCTTCTTCTTAAACACACATGGTCATCAATTCATTGATAGACCACTTATCCTTATGTGTGTTGTAAGAGATTTTGAAAGGTCCATACTAAGGTGGAAGAGTGTTAAGGATAAAGGGCACCAAGAAGGATTCAGACATTTCTACCTTGAGCTTCTTCAATTGAGCCACTATGTCCCTCATCTCCATGATGTGTTTGTCTACACCTCTTATACCGATGAGCTTCAGAAATGTGAACTTCATAATCAGGGTGCTTGCCAAGGCTTTATCTGAAGTGACGAATTGCTCGTCAATAGCCTTGAGCAATTCGTGGACATTCTCATGTTGCTTGATCGAACAACGTATACCAACACTAATTTTTGTCTTAATGTACATCACGCTGAGGCGATTAGATTTCTCCCAGCTTTCGTACAATAGTATTTCATTAGGTGTGCTGGTATCAGTGATCTTATGTGGTTCATCTTTCCTTATGGCATAGTCTATGTCTAGGCACCCTAATTGATGAAGAATTCTTTCCTTCCATATCTTAAAGTTATTTCCCCTAAGTTCGGGAACCTCACAACGAATATCAGATATGCTAGGTAAAACTGCACAAAAAGATTACAAGCTTATTAAAAATTTGAGGCTTTAATATAAATTCATGTTTTACCAATGTAGAACATGCTTAAAAATTGAATCGAATTTTATTAAAAATTGTCTGTGGGCTAAATCTTTAATTCAATCAGATTCATTATCTTTATGATAGACTTTATCAAACTATTTTATTGAATTATGAAATTTATTATGAATATAGTTTGATATTTTATGTCTATAATCTTTATGATAAACATATTAAATTAATTCTTCCTAACTCCTGTGAGTAAATTAGGAAAAATTAATTTTAACATTTTATCCTAATTAATTATATAAACATAATGAAAACCTTGTGGGGTAAAATCATCATATTTATATAATTAATTACAATTAATGTCCATAATGTGATCCTTATTTACTTAATATATAATTTTATATAATTAAGGATGCTGTGGCTATTCCTTAATTATTTAAAATTATATGGTTCACTAGAAATTAAAACTATATGATATAAATTTAATATATCTAACTCAAATTTAAGCAACAATTGCATGCATTAAAAGCTACAACTTTAATTTAGGCTACATTTTTATACATGCAAACATATAAATCAGTATATAATAATTTGTTTTGCATGTATAAAATTTACATGATAATTTTAAAAATAATTTAAAGGTTTTAGATAATGAATGAATGCCTAAATCAAAATAAAACACAATCAATTCCATGCCTAATAAAATTAAAATAAAAAATTCAAATCGGGCAAAAAATGGTCTAAATTGGTCCACATGCCCACATTGAGCCCCATGGGCCAACAAAATTTATTTCTAGGCCATTACCGGTCAATCCATATTTAAACCCAAACTTTAGTGGGCTTCTTTGAAACCCAACCCTTCAATTGGCAGAACTATAACAGCTAAAATGACCCATCATTTTAACTGCACCTGCGCCAAAACCCAAGTTCCTATTATTATTATTATTATTATTATAACATTTAAATATCACTTGCAATTGAAACCTCCATGATCCTATTTTGATGCCATCCGCATGGAATGCACCAACACGGACAACGCCATGCACACCATAACCCGCGTGTTTTGCACTGACACCGGCTGCACCACACGTAGACTTCAGGGTGGTAGCCTTCCAACACCTGCAGCACTCCAAGCTTAGGAGCTGCCTGCATCAACTGGTAGGAAAAGCCTCACGGGTGCCCTCCAGCTACCGGCATCACCAGCAAGTAAGGCCTCATTAGTGACGTCTAGCCGCTGCGAACGACGCTTGAACAGTGTTGCGAACGGCGTGAACGACGCTTCCAAGGGCGCCTCTTGCGGTGAAAAAAGAAGCCTAAAACGGCGCTGCGAACAAAACCTGAACGGTGCTTCCAAGGACGCCTGAACGACGCCTGAATGGAGCTTCTAATGGCGTCTCCAATGGCGCCTGAACGACACTGGAATGGTGGCTGAGACGCACCTTAAATGGCGCCTGAAGCGCGCCTTGAATGGCGCCTGAAGCGCGCCTTGAATGGCGCCTGAACAAAGCCAAGTATGGGGCCCAAAGCGCATCTGAAACGGTGCCTGAAATGGCGCCCCTCACCGGTGTTGGATGGCCTTTGAACGGTGTCTGAAACGTTTGTAAGGAGGCCTGTAATGACGTTTTCTGAACGCCTGAATGGTGTTTTTTTGAACGCCTGTAATGGCATTTTCTAAAAGAATGATGCCAACTCTCTGGATCGCCTCTAACAACCATTATTTCAATAATTATGAGAGATCATTAAAAAATAAGAATTTTCATGCAAAATCAATACAAAGCAAAGGTAAGATTTAACGTGCTTTGATATCAAATGTAAGTAGTTTACATGCTATATATATATTGATTCGATTCTTCTGGACATTTGAAACATGAATCAAAACTTAAAAAAAATAAAAAATAGTCTACTTACCTCTAGCCATTGTAAGAGTTAATATAATCAGTTTCAAAACCTTGATTTCCAAACTCTGATCTCCTTTTTAGATGGTGTTTCTGAAGATAATCACAGCAGACGAGTTCGGGACCATTTTAAAAATCTTTATAACAGTGGCTTCCATCATACCACGCTGCTCTTGCCACCATGTTGAGCAATTGCTGGAATGTGCTCCTTAACCGTAGCAGAAGAGAGATGGTGGAGGATGTGGTCAAAATGTTGGACCACATTTGAAGTGTTGGATGACGTGGTGAACGTGTATTCAATTAACAATTACACCCTAACAATTATACCCATATAAAGCATATGGTCAACAATAACAATGACAAACATGACAACCGTTAGATAATTTTTTGCACTAGCCACCCTTTGGACAATATGTGATACAGTATGTCCAACATTTCCTACCATTTGGATCATCATCTTTGTCAGGAATACAATGTCCAAGTTCTGGGTGATCTTTGCAACACCTTCCATCTTGTTGACTAACCACTTCCATGCAAACTGAAAACATGAATAGCAAAACTCATCAATATGATATGCATTATAATCAATTGACTTATTAGTGTCTATCCTAAAGTTTGTTACATAATTTCTAGAACCCCTTTTCTACAAATGCACATATATATATATATATGTATATATTATGTCATAATCAATTATTGAAAAATGTTTATTTCAATACAATTTTGTTTACTACATGTTTTCTAGATAAAATTAATATGAAATATATCTTCATTGAATAACTATATCTAATGAAAATCATATGAAAATTATTCAATAAACAAATTCTACAATTTTGAAATCAAAGATTTAAAAATCATTCTATTATAATATTATAATATGCTTTGCACAATTTGTAATAAAAAAATATATATATATATTAACAAGCCTAAACCTACAATTAAAATAATGGATGTTTGAAAGATGGATAAATGGAAAATTATTAATATAAATGGCATAGATAAAACCAACCTATGGACAATATGACAACCATAACAAGGACAAATGACCCAAAACTCCTTGATTTGGCCATTTCTTTCATTTCAAAATTTTGGTTGTAGTTTTTCAATAAAATTGGAGTGTGAAAATTATTCTTATATCTTTTTTTCTATGAGAGGTGATTCTCTATTTATATGTATTGAAATGGTACAACCTTTTAATAATATCAAAACTATCTAATAATTAATTACAATTGCATATGGCTTAATATGGTGAAAAATCTCAATTATAACGAGATTTCACGAGTATAGGAAGATTTCCAATAAGTAAAGAATACCAATAAAAGGAAATAGAAAACTAACTAAAAGAAATTCAATCCTAAAAAATATTAATTACAATCAACTTTGTAAATTCAACGTATCTTATAAAAAAAAATTAATTTCAATACTGAAAAAGGAAATACTTTACGTGTCAATATTGAAATGGTTACAACATTCTAATAATATCAAAACCAACTATCAAATAATTAATTACAATAGTATATGGCTTAATATGATGAAAAATCTCAATTATAACGAGATTTCATCGATATGGGAAGAATTACAATAAGTAAAGAATACCAATAAAAGGAAATAGAAAACTAACTAAAAGAAATTCAATAATTAAAAATATTAATTACAGTCAACTTTGTAAAGTCAACGTATCTCATGGAAAAAAATATTTCCATAAGAAGATAATCAATTTCAATATTGAAAAAGGAAATACTTTACGTGTCAATATTGAAATGGTTCAACCTTCTATTAATATCAAAACTAACTATCTAATAATTAATTAGATATATGGCTTAATATGGTGACAAATCTCAATTATAAAGAGATTTCACTAGGAAGACTTACAATAAGTAAAGAATACCAATAAAAGGAAATAGAAAGCTAACTAAAAGAAATTCAATCCTAATAAATATTTTTGTAAAGTCAATGTATCTCATAATAAAACATTTCAATAAGAAGAGAATTCATTTCAATATTGAAAAGGGAAATACTTTATGTGTTAATATAACGTATACATTTTTTTTCCTTTTAAACAACATTTCCCTTGCTTGAGTTGATCATGTGAAAATATTCTTTCCATTACCTAGGAACAATCTATCCAATAGAATCTCCACGTTTTCATTTATTTATTTTTTGTGAACCTTGAATCAATATAGAAAGTAAGTGTATGGAGAAATAAGTGATAAAGTATATTACAAACTCATTTACTTACTAAATACACCCATCAATTTTTGGTTTTAACCTTTCATAGAATATTTCTATAATGGTATTTTTAAATAAATATCAGAATCATATTTTTTTTTCTTTGGTAAAAATCAATGGTAATATTAAAATATTTTAATAAAAAATTATAATATTTAAAAATAAACTTTAGGGTTAAAATAGTAAATTAAAAATTAATTAAACCCATTAAAGGTAAAAGAGTCCTTTTACAATTAATAATCATTTGTATAAATTAGATTTTCCTCTTGTCTCCTTTATTCAAAAAACTCTATTAACCAAAAATCAGATAATTGGATAACGTAGGGCTAAATATTTGAAGGTCTAGAATTTGAAGTTCAGATTTTTCAAAATAAGATTCTAACCCTAGATTAATATATTACATTCGTTAGTTAGTTTTGAACACATTAGATATTCTTTAGAAAATTTTAATTTAGATTAGGGTTAGTTTAGTTAATTTATTTTAAGATAAAAAATTGAAATTATGAATATAGGTTGTTTTATTGATGAAAATAGGGAAATTCGAATTTTTTTAGATGAATAGATCTAAACAATGAAATTTTAAAAATTAAATGAGTAAATAAATATATGATTATATGTGGCTTAAGAGATTGGAAAATAATAACAAGAAGAATTCCATGTTTTTGGATTTTGGATTTGAGGCACTATGTTGAGGTGACAAAAATAATAATAATAATAATAATAATATGCAACCATGAGAGGCAAAGGGTAGTAGTGGAATAAATTAAAATAATAATAATAATAATAATGAGTAAAATTGGTGGGGTTGTTGGAGTTGTTAAAAGTACATGGGTATTTTGTAAGTAAGAGGGGACAATAGGATTAATAAAAATAATGATAATAATAATAATAATAGTAAGAACTGTGTGATTTGGATGTTTGTGAGTGATGCACAGTAGGGCTATTTGGATGTTGCGGGGTATCGAAAAATATAATAATAATAATAGTAATTGTTTTTAATAAAAGTTTTAATTTAGTTTAAGTATACAAAAGAAATAAATTGTTAGAATAAGATTTGGAAGAAATATGAGTTTATAAAAAATTTGGAAATTCATTAAATTATATTATTATTTTTAAGAAGTTGAAAATAATATTAGGTAGTAATAATATTATATGAAAAATTAATTAGGATCCCTAATACTAAATAAAATATTTTTAGGATTTTCAAATTTTTACCTTTAGATAATTGTGTATAATATTATGTTAGGTGAGGAGTAAATTCGTCAAGCTAAATACTTCAAGTTTTTGAGCCCTTCTTCAAGGTAAGGGAAATTAATGCAGATTTTGTAAAAGAAAATAATTTTCTTTTATATTTTATTTTGAAAAGTGTAAAAATGATATTTTTACTCTCATGTATGGATCAAATATATGTTTTGTATGGAAAATATGTTTGAACATTTTCTTTGTTTATGAAAAATGAAAAATTGAGGAAATATGATATTTTGTTTTGTAAGTTTGAATTAATGAAATAAAGTGTTTGACTTTGGATTATATGACCCTAGTCAATGGATTATAATTGTTGACATTTTCGGCCCTAATTAACGGGTTATAATAGTTGATATTATATGGCCCTAGTCAACGGGTTATAATAGTTGACCTTATGGCCCTAGTCAATGAGTTATAATAGTTGACCTTATGGCCCTAGTTTATAATTATTGACATTTGGTTTTGTTCACCTTAACTAGAACAAATTTGAAACTAGTCACTCATTTCTGAATTCCCACCTAATTGGGCACCATTTGTTATTTGATAACCAAAGTAAAGATATTTTGAATGTATTTGATTTGGTTTTGATGAGAAATTGTTTTGGAATAAATATGAGAAAGTTTTCTTGAAAAGTTTGATTGTATTAGCATTTTGAACTCAAGTTTTTATGAAAATAAGTATATGTTATACCTCCTATTTGTAAGTATGATTGAAAATGTTTGATCCATGAAATTGTATTAATGTTCCTTATTGGGCTTTGAGCTCATCCCTTTTTGTTGATAATCTTTCAGTAACCTCAGTTCAGGCGAGGAGAGACTGTTAGAAGGGAAATTTGGTTTTTTAGGACATTTGTTTAAATTCTCTTTATTTTGGACATTGTTTAAATGTTAAAACTTAATTCTCATTTGAATTATTTTGAGTTTGGAGTTATTTGGACAATAACACTTTGGTTGATGTAGTAGTTTTTTTAAAGTTGATACTTGGAGATTTTAGAATTTTGTCCTACTACTCCGAGTAGGAATTTGGTAATTGGTAAATTTCCAGTTACAATACAAATGTTTGTATTGTTTCCACTTTGAGCCTTTGGGCTTGAGATGTAAAATGACTGTAATGCCCTTAGAGTGGGTTTTAGGGTGTGACACATTAATTCCAACTCAAAATATATACAATAAAAAAAACTAAATTTAAAAAATAGGGGAAAAGAAAAAAAATGAAAAATAAGGACGAATAGAAACTAAGTTAAAAAGTTCTTATTTTTTAATCCATTAAAACTTTACATTTCAATTTTTTATTTTATTTTTTATTTTTTAATTTGAAACCCATTTTTAAGGACGTAACATTTTTTCTTTTAAAATTCTGGAATATTAGTTCAAATATCACAATTTGTTTATTGTAACAATGTTTGAATATAAGAAACATAAAAATGAAAATAAAAATAAAAATCAAATCAAATCAAATCAAATAAATAAAAGTGGTGTTATAGAGAAATACATAAATTAGAAAAGAAAATTCTCTTTTTTAAAAAAAAGATAGATATAGAAATATCAATTTTTTACTTAATAAATTGTGTACATTCATAAATCTTTTCATTTTTCTATTGGTCATAACTCTCAACATTCCTGAAAAGAAATTAAGAGTTAAAAAAAAATGTATAAATAAGTTTCTAATTTGAAGAATAACCACACATAAATATTTAAGATCACGAGGATTTAAAGAAAAGTAAAATAAAATATTAAAAAATTCAACAAATAAATTAACAAATAAAATTTTAAATAATAATAATTTAATGTGAATTGAGAAGAAAACTTATTAGTCTCTCAAACAAAACTATTTAAAATTAAAAAATAGAAAAATAAATTAGGTTTAATTGAAGAAAGTTGGGATGAGGAAAGTTATTTGTAATAAATACTAACTACATTTAGTGAGAAATAAAAAATTAATAATGGAAACCATTTTTTACTTCTATGCACTTTCTTTCTCTTTCTAATTTTTTTTTTTCTAATTTGAAATTTAAGCACTTACATACCTATATCTATATCTATGTTACTGCATATCTATTATCAATAATCTAAACTTCACATATTAAAAATTGCTTATATGTCCTATATATAAAAAATATTTTTGTAAATTTTTCCTTCCTTATCATACTCTTTCTCATATTAAAAAATATTTTCATGCATTATATATTTCTTTGATATTTTTAATATATATAATTTTTTCCTTATTAATTATCCTAAACTCTAAACCATCTATTTTTCTCTCAACATTCTTTTTCTATATTTCTTTAATATATAACATTCTTTATATATATATATATATAAAGAATTGTAAATAATTTATTTATTTATTAATTACTTTGGAACTTTATTTACCTTTTTTTTAAATCTAAACTTTCTCTTTTCATATTTCAATAATACATTATTCTTTTTAATTCTAATAAAATTTCAATTCAATGTAAATTTTATAATATTATAAAAAATTTAGAATTTGTTCGGCAATGATTCTTAGAAATTTTTTTAACCTAAAATGTTTTTAAGCTACTTTTAATATTATTAATATGTTTTTAAAATAATTTTTATATCTAATATTTTATTTTAAATCATTTTAAAGATGTAATATGAAAATACCTATTTTTCTATTATGGGAGTCAAACTTGTTTCTTCTGATTTTTTTATTCTAAAAGAACATGAAATAAAAAATCTCAAAACAAAGTGTTTATAATATATAGATTTGGGGATTATGTTGTCCTCTTAAACCAAACATTAGATAGAAAATTGTAAAGGTTGAAGTTGAATAGGTAAAATAGTACATTAATAAGATGTTTAGTAAGAATAACATGGTTAATTATTAGTTTATAATATACTATTCTCTTTCTTTCCTTCTTTTTTTTTTTTTTTTTTTTTTTTGGGAAACAATATGTAACTTTGAATTGAATTTCTTAAATTTTAATCCAATAGATTTTGGAGAATGAAAAGATTTAAATGAAGAACAGGGTAACAATAGTGTGTTTTCATATATTAATAATAACAACAACAAAAAAATTAAACAAAAAAATCCCACTAAAACAATAATATAATCAAAGTTATTATTTATAAACTTTATTGATATTATAGATCGATATTATTTATATTATACTCATATACAACATATGATCAGCAATAACAATGACAAACATGACGACCACTAGATAATTTTTTGCACAAGCCACCCTTTGAACATTCTGTGATACAATATGTCCAACATTTTCCACCATTTGGATCATCATCTTTGCCAGGAGCACAGTGTCCAAGTTCTGGGTGATCTTTGCAACACCTTCCATCTTGTTGACTAACCACTTCCTTGCAAACTGAAAACATGAATAGCAAAACTCATCAATATGATATGCATTATAATCAATTGACTTATTAGTGTCATTCCTAAAATTTGTTACATAATTTCTAGAACTTCTTTTCTACAAATGCACATACATATATACATCATCAATTATTAAAAACATATTTATTTCAATACAATTTTGTTTTCTACATGTTTTCTAGGTAAAATTAATATGAAATATATCTTCATTGAATAATCATATCTAATGGAAATCATATGAAAATTATTCAATAAACAGAATCTACAATTTTGAAATCAAAGATTTAAAAATCCTTCTATTATAATATTATAATATGCTTTGCATAATTTGTAATAAAATAAAAAAAATACTAAAAAGCCTAAACTTACAATTAAAATAATGGAAGTTTGAAAGATGGATAAAAGAAAAATTATTTATATAAGTGGTATATATAAAAACCAACCTAGGGACAATATGACAACCATTGCAAGGAAAAATGACCCGAAACTCCTTGATTTGGCCATCTCTTTCACCTTAAAATTTTGGTTGTAGTTTTTCACTAAAATTTGAGTGTGAAACAAACTAAAAACTTGAAGAAAAGGTGAGAGAAAGCAACAGAAAAGAGAAGTTTTTTGAAAATTATTCTCACCCTTTTTTTCATAGGTGATTCTCTATTTGTATGTATTGAACTAGTTACAACCTTATAACTTATTAGCTAATAACATCAAAACTAACTATAATTAATTACAAATGTATATGGTTTAATAAGGTGAAAAATATCAATTATAATGAGATTCCACCGTTATAGGGAGACTTACAATAAGTAAAGAATATCAATAAAAGGAAAGAAAAGACTAACCAAAAGAAATTCAATCTTAAAAAAGAAAATTAATTTCAATCAACTTTGTAAAGTAAATCTATGCCCTAATAAAATATTTTAATAAAAAGAGAATTAATTTTAATATTCAAAAAGGAAATACTTTACATGCTAATACGTGGTCTCTCTTAATTGCCTATTTTAAATTCTAAAGTTTCTCTTTTTATATTTCATTAATAAATTATATTTTTAAATATAATATAATTTAAATTTAATAATATTGTCAAATTTTATAATAAGTCAGCTTAAATAATAAAGTCTTTCAACGTAAATAGTTAGATAAAACTATATTTTATCCAAAAAAAATATTAAACAATATATAATTTGGTATAAAGATAAAAGATTTTCAAATTTTCAAAATTGAAACCAAAGAGAACCTACTTAAGAAAATTATTTAACAAAATTTCAAATATAAAATTATAAAAATTCCGTTCTGTTAGAAACATTTCATACTAAAACAAAAAACTTTTACATATATTGAGATAATGAAACATAAATTAGGATAATAATTATATGACAAAAAAATGAAGAGGAAAAAAAATAAAAAGAAGGGAAAAGTAAGTTTGAATATTAAATAGGTCTTAACGAAGATTTTATTTTATTTTTTATATTTTATGGAATTATTAATATATTATAATATAGTTTTCCTTTATTATAATAAAAAAAATATTACAATAATTTAATTCAACTTTAATATTTCTTATGCTTAAAATAAAAATATGGTAAATTCGATTTGATGGTAATTTTTTATTTTTCCCATATTTTATGTTAACACGTTTTAGTAATAAAGACAAATAGGATAAGAATAAATGACTTTGTGTCTTTTTTGTCTGCCACCCAAGGTTTGAAATATCAGTAAACAATACTTGGATTTTACAAATATATCGAAAATATCATAAATATCGATTAATATTTTGACAAAAATATCAAATATTTGAAAAAAAACTATAAAAAATTATAAAATAAATAAAAATTCACATTTTAACATGATTTTAAAAACCAGATCAGACCGACCAGTTTGACTGTCGGGCGATCACGATTCTAGTCTAGTCCAGCCAATTGGACTAGAAAACAATCGAACTGGAATTAGACTGCTTGAACCGGATGAACTAGTCGATTCTCTTTAACCTAGCAGCTCATTTTCCTTGCCCCTTCCCTATGCGACTGGTACCTCCACTGTCGTCTAGGTCCCCCAGTGCTAGAAACCTCCCAAAGAGCATTGCCTTCCATTTTTGTTTTTTTAAATTTAATTTTGATATTTTATATTTAATTTATTGTAGTGATTTATTGCACCTTGAAATTTTAATTTATTGAAATTATTAAAAATATTTGGTTGATTGACATATACAGGTAAAAAATTTTGTGAAAAAACTCAACAAACATAACAGATACTGTAAAAAATTAGATAGAATTTATTATTATTATTATTATTATTATTATTATTTTAAAAATTTTAATAATATATAAAATATATATTTATGACATCACCAGTTCGACCGTGGTTCGACTGTCGATCCGACCAATGAACCGTGAACTGGTAACTTTTCTAATTCAATGACCGGTTGGTTTTGAAAACATTGCATTTTAAAGTTATTTTACAAATGTAATTGAGATAAATATTGTTATGAAGATAAATATTTATATGCAATGATATATCGGTCTTAATATATAATTTATTATTTGACTTATCAAATTACTTTTTAATTTATAAAATATTAGAACTTTATTATTACCATTATTATTTATATTTTAATTTTTTTAAATAAATTTGCATTTTTAATATTTTAAAATGAAAACATTCAAAAATAAAATGATAAATATAAAAATTTAAAAGTGAAGTGATAGTAATTTTTTATAATAAGATTAATAAGATAAATTATGATACATTTAATATTAAAATTATAATTTATTTAATTCAAATACATTTAATAGTGTGAAATAAATGATGATATATATGATTTTTTTTAATATTTATATTTTTTATATTTAATTATCATATAAATAATATAAAAAAAGACTTATTAAAAAAATTATAATATTGATTTTTATATTTTTATTAATCAATTAAATATAATTTAAAATAAAATAATTAGAATTAGATTTTTTTTTACTGATGAACCTTAACAAAATTAAATTAAATATATATTATGAAAGAGTATCTCAATCCAATGGTTATAGGATTGAACCCAAGCCACGGTTTTGATTTAATAAAAATTAAGATGGATAATTAATAATTAATAATTATTTATATGGAGGAAAATTGTTCTCATGATTTGTTTCCTTTTATATATATATATTAAATCTAAAACTCAAAAAGGTCACCACTTCTCTCACTGGAGGCATCAAGAAGCCCTTTTCTGAAGTTGCCCTCCAGACAAGAGAATCCCTAAAAAGGCCCTATTTTCCTCTACCACTCTCAATCCTTGCAGGTACTAATCTAATCATGTTATTATTATTATTATTATTATTATTTTGCAACCCCCATTTGATTCCCAAGAAAATTCATCCCCCATTTGATTTCCGGGAAAATTCATCTTCGTTTGATTTCAGAGAAAATCTTCCTCTGCCATTCTCAATCCTCGTAGTTACTAATCTAATCATGTTATTATTATTATTATTATTTTTTTTTTCAACCCCCATTTGATTTCTGGGAAAATTCATCCTCGTTTGATTTCTGAGAAAATCCATTTGCACCCAGGACATACAACAGTTCATGCACGCAATAATTAATTCTGTCTAATTATCTCCAAGCATAAAAACAGAAATATTTAATGTCTAATACTGTCTAATTTATTGCAGAAATTTAAGCATAATAACACAAATATTTGAATCTAAAAATTTTGTTTATTGAAAATATACCTTAATACATAGAGCTGATGAATACAGGTTGTTGACGGCAGAGGGATGACTCTTACTCAAAAAAGAAAATTACAAGAGAAAATTAAAATTTTGAACTCTCAGAATTTTTGCACTCTCTAAATTTTCTGCTTTGGAAACTAACTCTTTCAAAACTCTTAAACCCTTACCAAACTCTGCTTGATGAAGAACTTTGAAGCTTTATTTATAGGTGAAGCTCTGGACTTGAAATTCTATTGAATCTTCAAAATTGTTGAAATTTATCACGTGTAGAGACAGCTGGGGAAATGAAGTCTGCAGATGGAGAATAATTTTTCTTTTCTTTGTCAAAGACTTGAAAAGAGAAAAATTCTCTTTCCTTTCCCATTCTCCACGTTGCTTGTAAAGTAGTAGAAAGTAGACAAATTCTACTATTCACTACTATTCATGGCTTTTGATGTGGGTGTTTTTTTTTTTTTTTACAAACTTTTCACACATTCAGACTTTACATACTTTCCTCTCTTTTCTTTTCTTTTCTTTTTATTTTTTATTTTTTTATTGGATAATCTCAAGGGAGCAAATTTACAAAGATATAAATGTACAAAAGATTCTTGAAATCTTTTATCTGGATTGACCCATAGGTCCTCTGTAAAGGATAAACTCAGGGTCCATGTATGAGTCATCTGATAAAACCGCATCTTCAGTTTCTTCATTTTCTTGATCTCCAAACTGTTTGAGGGTTTGAATGAGTCCTTAACAATATTGCTCTGAATCAGTGGCAGCGGCTAATGAAGCTTGACATTTGCTTTTCAAAGTTAGGAATTCTTCTTGAGTCGGTCCTTGAGAAGAAGTAGTTGAATTTTTTGAATTTGATGATCCTGGCCTTGATGTAATTAATTGCAAAACCTTATGTTGACATACAAAATCATGATTGAATTTGTCCCACCATTTGATGTTGAATTCTCTTGAAAGCGATAATGGAAATGAAGGAGGTTGTTCTTGCTTCTTGATAATATTCCATGAGAGAATCCATGGAATTCTTAATCTCGAACAGAAAGTCAGGAGTCTGGGCTGAGTGATAGACTGAGATGAAGTCTTGCTCTTGTAGAAGTTGAATTTTTCTTGAATTTCAGGAGGAAATAAGGAGTTTAGTAGACCAAAGAAAGTCCACCATTTTTGAAACCAAGCAGGAAATTGGGTATTGCAATTTCTTGAAAATTGGATGAACCAAGAATGCTGGTAGCTTTGTAAATAAAACATATTGTACCAAGCATCCATGTAATCCATGTAATTATATCTCATGGGATGAAAAGGTTGGCTAAAAGCCTTGCAAGTGAAGGGTTTTTTATTCCAATCTACAATGGTCATGACTCTGAGAATTTGACATTTGGAAAAAGCAATCCTCTGAGGATTGTTTTTGTCAGTGTAATGAGTAATTTCAACTGAATCGGTGTGCACCAGGATGAACTCATAGAATTGACGAGTTTTCAAAGGATCATTTGAATTGAAGTTGACTCCTTGAGGAAATATGTAAGGAAGAATTTTAGGAATCTCTTCATAATTGAACTCTGGCTCAATGAAAGCAATTTATAAGGTTTTGGGTTTTTTAACATATTGACTATAAGAAAATGAAGGAGAAGGAGACTGAGAAGGAGAAGGTAATGTTGAAATAGTGTTGGGGCTGGATTGTCTCTGAACAACAATATTTTTAGGGGTTGATTTAGAAGCTTGAATAAAACTTTTTGAAGGTTGAAGAGGAGGAAAATCTGGACTCAAAACTTGAAAGGAATTTGATGTTTGTAAGGGAAAAGTAGGACAAACATTTGAAAAGTTTAAAATCATGGCATATGAAGCTTTGGTTTTCTTGGATGAGGAAGGAAGTTGAGGCCTAACGGGAGTACCCATTAGGATGGAGAAGGATCCTTACCCTGCAAAAACTCCCGAGTAAGGAAGTCAGGAAGGGAATTCAACTCTCCTTTGATAAATTCGATTTCAAAATCAAAGTTTGAAAGTAAAGCTTGCCATCTTGCAAAAATTTGTTTTGAAACCAAATTTTTAACATCTTTTTGTAAAATATCTTTTGCAGCTTTGCAATCAATTTTCAAAAGAAAATTTTTATTTATCAAATCACTTTGAAATTTTGAAATACATAAAACTATTGATAAAACTTCTTTTTTGACAGTTGAATAATTTATTTGAGCACCCAACCAGATCCCTGAATGATATCTAGCTATATGCACTTGATTGTTATATTCTTGCTTTAATATGCCTTCATAACCTAAATTAGATGCATCTGATTCTACAATGAGCAATGCATTTGGATGAGGGATGCTGATGGATGGTAAACGTTTGACTCTTTGTTTAATTTCTTTGACCAAACTAGTATGATGCTTAGTCCATGCAGGTGCATTTTTTCTAAGTCTTTTGTATAAGGGTTCACAAATGATTCTTAAATCTTTGAAGTAATCAGAAACATAATTTAAACATTCTAGAAATCTTTGCAATTGTTTTTTATCTTTTATTTCATCAGGAAATTTGTTAGCAAATTCTATTGACCTTTGAATCGGTTTTGTTTTTCCTTGAAAAATTTTATGTCCTAAAAATGTAATTCTTGTTTGAAATAATTTCATTTTTGGAGCAGAACAAGTCATTCCATTTGCTTTAATGACATTGAAAAACTTTTTTAGATGAACAAAATGTTTTTCTAATGAATCAGAAAATACTAAAACATCATCAATGTATACAATTATGAATTGAAAATGAGGATTGAAAATATCATTCATGATATTTTGAAATTCAGAAGGGGCATTTTTGAGACCAAAAGGCATGACATTCCATTCATAATGACCAAAAGGGACAGTAAAAGCAGTTTTGTACCTATCTTCATCTTTAATTTGAACTTGCCAAAATCCAGATTTCATATCAAATTTTGAATAAATTACAGAACTATGTAATCTTTTATTAGGAATAGGTTATCTTATCCATTGTAATACTTTATTTAAAGGTTTATAATTAATGACTAATCTTGGTGCTCCTCTTTCTATTTCAGCAACATTTTGTACATAAAAAGCGGCACAACTCCAAAGAGATTTTGAGGGTCTAATTAATTTCTTATTTAATAATGAATCAATTTCTTGTTTACAATATTCTACAAGTTTTTCATTCATTTGAATAGGTCTAGCCTTAGTAGGAATTTTAGATTCATCAAAGTTTTGAACGTAAGGCAGACTTATCTCATGTTTCTTTCTAGACCAAAAAGCATTTGGAAGATCAAAACAAATTTCCTTTTGAAAAAGATCTTGAATCTCTTTTATTCTCTCTTGAACCTTTTCTTCTACAAGTTGTTCTTATATCTTTTTATATTGAATTTCTTTTGATAGATAATTTATATGAGCTTGTTTTCTTTGAATTAAATTTATTCTTTTATTTATTGAATCACGTTGGACTTGATGTATTTCTTTTTTAATTAAAGGATATATAAAAGGGAAAAATATGGTGTTTCCTAATATCGTATTTTTGAGACCTTCATCATTTACTTGAAAAGGGTAAAGTAATGTAATAAAAGGAGTTCCTAATATTAAAGGTTCAGACATATTTTGTACTAATATAAATTGAGTTCTAAACATATATGAACATTTTGAAGTTTAAATTCTATTTCTAATTTTCCTTTATTTGCAGCAAAAAGTTCTTGTCCAGTTTGTTCATAATATTTAACAGGAATTAATCCTTCTTGAATACAATTCATATCAGTTCCTGAGTCTATTAATCTTCTACTATGAGTTTTATATTTGTATACCATCTTTGAAAATCTATTTTTGTTATTGTATTTATAAATGATTCTATAGGAGTTTGTTTATTAGGTATAATTATTCCTGTTTCTTGATTATCAGAGGTTTTAGCAAATTCTTGTTTATATTGTATTACATTTCTAATTTGTTCATTTTCTTGTTTTATTATTTCATTTTCTATTTTTATTTGTTCCTTTTCTAATTTCAATTGATTTATTTGAATTTTTATTTCTTTTATTTCTTCTTCCAAGTCTTTAATGGTTATTGGCCTTTGAGTCTTTTTGAATCTATTATAAATTTCATCCATTGAATATTGTGTAGATTTATTTTGAATTTTATTTGAATCTTCATTGCGAATTAAATTTTTCAAATTTTTTAAATAATTTCTTTGTGTTTCTTCATCTTGAATTTTATCTACTACATCAAAAAATATTTGCTTATCTACTTTTGAAGATATTACATTTATTGTTTTTGTTTTTTCTTTATTTTCTATTTTTTGTGTTTCATTAATTTCTTTTATTGTTTTTTCTTCTATCTTTGCTTCCTCCACCTCTCCCGGGGCAGAAGAAAACAAAATTTGATTAAATCTTGTTTCACTTGACTCTTCTTTTGATTCTTTACTTGACTCTTCTTGATTTAAGTTTTGTTTCTCTAACAGTTTTTTATTATGTGGAGAATTTTCTATTGCTTTTCTTGAAGTTAATGTTGCAATTCTTTTAAGGGGTTTCCTATATTTGAAAAACCAAAGGAAAAAAGGAATAGTAATCCTAACTTGTTGCATATATTTTTCATATTGTTTTCTTAAAGCATTTCTAACTTGAGGAGGAAGTTGTTGAAAATAATTTCTTTTTGCAGTATTTTCAGGAGAAAAATAATTTGATTTGATCAATTCTACTTCAGGAACAAAAGGATTTCTTTTAATATTTCTTTTTCTAATGATATTTATGTTTAAAGGAGTTTTTTCATGAGAGAAAATAATTGACTCAAACTCTTCTTTAAAAAGAGGAATTTTCAGGAAAAAGTTTGACCTATTTTTTAGTTGATTTTCTATTTGACTCATTTCTTCATCTAATTTTGAAATATTAAATTTTATGTGATGACTATAGAATGATGCAAATGATGATGCAGTAGGTGATGATGCAGCTAATGATGCAGCTGATGATGCAGCTAATGATGCAGCTGATGATGTAGTAAAGCTGATTATCTTATATGAAGATCTTTTTTTTTTTTTTACAAACTTTTCACGCCTTCAAACTTTACATACTTTTCTCTTTTTTTTTTACTGGATAATCACAAGGGAGCAAATTTACAAAGATACAGATGTACAAAAGATTCTTGAAATCTTTTATCTGGATTGACCCATAGGTGTTCCGTAAAGGATAAACTCAAGGTCTACGTATGAGTCATCTGATAAAATTGCATCTTCAGTTTCTTCATTTTCTTGATCTCCAAGCTGTTTGAGGGTTTGAATGAGTCCTTGACTATATTGCTCTTAAACAGTGGCGGCTGCTAATGAAGCTTGACATTTTCTTTTCAAAGTTAGGAATTCTTCTTGAGTCGGTCCTTGAGAAGAAGTAGTTGAATCTTTTGAATTTGATGATCCTGGCCTTGATGTAATTAATTGCAAAACCTTCTGTTGACATGCAAAATCATGATTGAATTTGTCCCACCATTTGATGCTGAATTCTCTTGAAAGCGATAATGGAAATGAAGGAGGTTGTTCTTGCTTCTTGATAATATTCCATGAGAGAATCCATGGAATTCTTAATCTCGAACAGAAAGTCAGGAGTCTAGGCTGAGTGATAAACTGAGATGAAGTTTTGCTCTTGTAGAAGTTGAATTTTTCTTGAATTTCAGGAGGAAATAAGGAGTCTAGTAGACCGAAGAAAGTCCACCATTTTTGAAACCAAGCAGGAAATTGGGTATTGCAATTTCTTGAGAATTGGATGAACCAATAATGCTGGTAGCTTTGTAAATAAAACATATTGTACCAAGCCTCCATGTAATCCATGTAATTATAGCTCATGGGATGAAAAGGTTGACTAAAAGCCTTGCAAGTGAAGAGTTTTTTATTCCAATCTACAATGGTCATGACTCTGAGAATTTGACATTTGGAAAAAGCAATCCTCTGAGGATTGTTTTTGTCAGTGTTATGAGTAATTTCAACTGAATCGGTGTCCACCAGGATGAACTTATAGAATTGATGAGTTTTCAAAGGATCATTTGAATTGAAGTTGACTCCTTGAGGGAATATGTAAGGAAGAATTTTAGGAATCTCTTCATAATTGAACTCTAGCTCAATGAAAGCAATTTCTAAGGTTTTGGGTTTTTTGACATATTGACTATAAGAAAATGAAGGAGAAGGAGACTGAGAAGGAGAAGGTAATGTTGAAATAGTGTTGGGGCTGGATTGTCTCTGAACAACAATATTTTTAGGGGTTGATTTAGAAGCTTGAATAAAACTTTTTGAAGGTTGAAGAGGAAGAAAATTTGGACTCAAAACTTGAAAGGAATTTGATGTTTGTAAAGGAAAAGTAGGACGAACATTTGAAAAGTTTGAAATCATGGCATATGAAGCTTTGGTTTTCTTGGATGAGGAAGGAAGTTGAGGCCTAACGGGAGTACCCATTAGGATGGAGAAGTATCCTTACCCTGCAAAAACTCCCGAGTAAGGAAAACTTCTCTTTCAAATGGAGAAAAATTTTTCTTTTCTTTGTCAAAGACTTGAAAAGAGAAAACTTCTCTTTCCTTTCCCATTCTCCACGTTGCTTGTAAAGTAGTAGAAAGTAGACAAATTCTACTATTCATTACTATTCATGGCTTTTGATGTGGGTTTTTTTCTTTTTTTACAAACTTTTCACACATTCAGACTTTACATACTTTTCTCTCTTTGATATATTGTATTAATTTTCATGTGAGAAATTGACCAATTATTTAATTGATTTTCTATTTGTGCTATATTTATTTCTTGGCTATTGACAATATTTTGTGCAAGTGATGTATGTGCAGAATTATCTGATGAAGATGCAGAACTATCATTAGACCTAAGAGATCTGGAAGAACTACCTCTACTTAATCTCCTTATAATCTTACTCATTGTAATAGAAAATAATCACGATTTTATCCTTAATCAATTTAGATAATTTCCTGAACAGGGACCACCACAAGCGAATCAACATGGGACTTACGCTCCTTCTGCCCTTAAACACCGCTTATCACAGGCTAACCAATCCGTTCACAGGAAATTCAACCCAAACTAAGTCAGGACTAAATTTGTGATTAATTACTGTTCCAACTCGTAACACCACTCGGTTCTCAAGTAGAAAATGACTCTGATACCATTTGCACCCAGGACATACAACAGTTCATGCACGCAATAATTAATTCTGTCTAATTATCTCCAAGCATAAAAACATAAATATTTAATGTCTAATACTGTCTAATTTATTGCAGAAATTTAAGCATAATAGCACAAATATTTGAATCTGAAAATTTTGTTTATTGAAAATATACCTTAATACAGAGAGCTGATGAATACAGGTTGTTGATAGTAGAGGGATGACTCTTACTCAAAGAAGAAAATTACAAGAGAAAATTAAATTTTTGAACTCTAAGAATTTTTGCACTCTCTAAATTTTATGCTCTGGAAACTAACTCTTTTAGAACTCTTGAACCCTTGCCAAACTTTGCTTGATGAAGAACTTTGAAGCTCTATTTATAGGCGAAGCTCCGAACTTGAAATTCTATTGAATCTTCATAATTGTTGAAATTTATCACGTGTAGAGACAGCTGGGGAAATGAATTCTGCAGATGGAGAATAATTTTTCTTTTCTTTGTCAGAGACTTGAAAAGACCTACAATGAGTCATAACATGAGATTATCAAGTAGTCATAACTTCATCAAGCTACTTTATTATATATTCTCTCAACTTTGAGAGAATATTGAGTTTATGCTAAAGTTAGCAATAACTTTGACCTATAGGTGAGATCGTATGTTGATCATATATTATTCTGTATTAATGAAGGGAAAAACCCAGATCTCCTTGTTTCCCAAGTCTAGATCAAGTTAGGAACATGCATAACTATCCTAGTCTTTTTCTAAATCTTATGCCCAATGGAAAAATAGAATTTTTATACTTTAAAAGAATTCAAAAAGTGCTAACGAAAACCATACCTTAGATTCGGATGTTCCCGAATCAAATCCACATGGTGAAAATGAAGATCGAAATAGCAGAAGTCTCGTAAACTTGAAGTCTTCCACCTGATGACTCGAACCTTGATCTTAGCACACTTTTGGTGGGGAGCAAAAGAGGGTAGAGGCTATGGCTCTCAATCTCTTTGGATGGCGGAAGACAAAAGCTATGGAAACCCTAACCCTTAGGAATTATTTATAGGGTTCCTAAGTGGGCTTAAGTGACTTGAGCCCACATGGGCTTGGGTCACTTAATCTAGCCTAAAATGGGTTCTAATTGATTATTCAACCCAATAGGGCCTACAAGTTAATCAATTAGCCTAATTCAAAGACCTTGTTCACTTACCCTTGTGCAAACTTGTGTAATTAATCAAACGCCTTTATGCACAAAAGTGAACCTAGAGCCAACCCGACCCTCATAACCCATGCTAACAAGGTATATGAGCTCAAAGTAGGGACCACTAGAACCAATATGAATACTAACTCCCTCATAATCCAATTCTAAAGTTGATTCAACATCTCACTATAGAGAATCAATTGAACTCTAGTATTCTATGTAAATAACAACGAGACACCAAGTGCTCGGGTCCGTGACCTGCTATCCATTGTGTTTAGTCTCCCCATGAACTAATGTTTGTAGTCTAGCAAGGTGAAAACTATTAGCCTTTTAATACTGCCTCTTATTGTGTGTTCAATTGACATATCTTAGCTCTCAAAAGAGCCTATGTCAAGTTCCACTTAAGGAACTACTATGGCCATAATTTCCATGAACACACCTCGTTAGGGTCACCTAAGGGGACATACTCTTGTTAGGATATAGTCCTTAAAAGTATGACATGATGTAATAAATTTGGAGTTCATTATTTATTTAATGATGTTCCAATTTCACTTTTATCTATCCTTATTCCATGTATTATACTTTATGAGCATTCTTGTATGCATTTTTTTTGCATTATACGTGACTTAGGTATATTAGGAGTTGCATAGAAAATCTAAGTCATAGGTTCCTTGCAAATAGATGACTTGTTCACAATCGATTCATGGGTCTAGGCAACCCATGAGAGGTTGTAGTGCACTACTTCCTAATTGGAGGGATGACTGGTCTTGGCTATCGGGATGAGTTTCCCATGGTGAGTACACTAGTGTATATATGATTACACAATGGACAAGACTATGATGAGTCATGACTTAAGACTATCAAGTAGTCATGACCTCACCAAGCTGCTTTATTGTGTTGTCTCTCAACCTTGAGAGAATATTGAGCTTGTGCTAAAGTTAGTAATGACTTTGACCTACAGGTGAGATTGTAAGCTGATAATATATTCCCTATGAATTAGATCATTGTTGATGGAATCCAATAGTAATAGGTATTCTCAGTAGAAACACCATGATATCTTTTGGAATTGAGACAGTGTGTCCCCTTGGGTGATTCTAAGGAGGTGTTTTCATGAAAACTATGGCCATAGTAGTTCCTTAAGTGAAACTTGACATAGGCTCTTTGAGAGCTAAGATATGTCTATTGAACACACAATAGGAGGATTTGTAACTCAAGGATGGTAGAGGTAGTCTTGAAAGGCTGACAACTTTCACCTTGTTAGACTATGGATACTGGTTCATAAGGAGACTAAACACAATGGATAGCAGGTCATGGACCCAAGCACTTGGTGTATCATTGTTATTTACATAGGATACTGAAGTTCAGTTGATTCTTTGTAGTAGGATGTTTAATCAACTTTAGAATTGGATTCTAAGGGAGCCAGTATTCCTATGGGTCCCAATGGTCTCTAATCTGAGCTCATATATCTTGTTGGCATGGATTATGAGGGTCGGATTGGCTCTAGATTCACTTTTGTGCATAAAGGCATTTTGGTAATTATGCAAGATTGCACATGGGTAAGTGAACAAGGTCTCTGGATTGAGCTAATTGATTAATTATTAGACCTTGTTGGGTTAATTAATAAATTAAGACCTATTTTAGGCTAGATTAAGTGACCCAAACTCATGTGAGCTCAAGTCTCTTAAGCCCACTTAAGAACCCTATAAAAACCCCTTAGAGAGTAGGGTTTCTATAGCTTTTTTCTTCCACCATCCAGAAAGATTGTGAGCCATAACTTCCACCATTTTTCATTCTCATTGGAAGTGTGACAAAATCCAGGTTCGAGTTATTAGGAGGAAGATTGTGGGTTTACAAGATCTACTACGACTTTGGAGTTATCTACATCAATTAGAATCGATCTAGGAACATTGATTGGAGTTATCTATGACTTTTCTCTCTTAATTTTCTTCTCCACATCACTTCCCATTTTAAGCAATCTCCATCACCACTACCGGTGGCATGACGCTGGCACCCCCTCCATCCCCATTTTATCTTATTTTCTTTTTTCTTTTTATTTATTTATTTATCTTCCTTTTTTTATTTATTATTTTATTTTATTTTTGTTTCCCAAAAACCCATCAACCCTCACTATCACTGGTAGATCACCAGTCAGTCGCCGTTGATGAGCCACTATTAGATGGCAACCCCTTCCTCGGCCAATCATAGTTGGTGAGCCACTATCGGCTAACGACCCCTTCCCCTTTTCTCTTTATTATTATTATTATTATTATTATTATTATTACTATTACTATTTATTTTCTTTATTTTCTTTATTTGATTTTAAAGTTGGGCTTGTGCATTTATGTTTGCTTATGGGCCTTATGTTTGGACTTTGTTAATTAGTATGGAATTTAGGTTAATTTGTTGTTGGTAAATTAATATGAAATTTGGAATAAATTATTGTTGGTGAATTAATTTAGAATTGACTAATTTGGGTTAGATTAATTGATAATTTATATGGTTGTACTCATTTTAATTATTTAATTTGGATATGATATAATATTGTGGTATATTTTGGATGTAGGTTTGCATATTCAATTAGGCTTGGATTATGGGATATTAAATTTAGGCCTAATGGGGTTTATTTTAATTTATCATGTTTTGGGTTTGATTAATTGAGCTTATATTTTGGCTATTAATTTGGAAATTTTATATTAGGGTCTATGATATGTGAGATATTTTTGTTGAGTTATATTTGTTAATTTGGGCCCATTTTTAATTGCTGAAATTTATTGGACTAATTTTGAAGTTTGAATTTGGGCTTGAATAATTATTTTGGACTCTACATATTTTTGGATATTTACATTTGAGCTATTTTTGTTTTTGCATAGGCCTATTCTACAATTCTATTGGTTGAGTACAAATTTATGACAACGGGAGCATGGAGTTTCATGGAAAAAAAGTGATAATCAAAAAGCTGTAGGAAGACATTGAGTTTGTTGTAAGCTTATTTGAGTACACATTTTATTTTCCACTTTTATTTTATTTTAATTTTATTATTTTCTATAAATATTTGTTTATATATGTTTATTTGTTGTGTACAGAATTCAATATCGAACAAAGTAGAAATTTTGTTTAAATAAGAGGAATAATTCAGTAAATATTTTTTAATAAAATAATAATTTTAAAATATTCTTCTTAATAATTTTTTTTTTATTAATAAAAATTCAGAAAAATGTTTTTAGAAAAAAAAATTGTGTTTAATAGAATTTGAAATTTTGTTTTTAATAATAATTGTCCAAAAATTTCTTTCTTTAATAAAAATTGTCCAAAAATTGTTTTGTAAATAAAGTTGTCCCAAAAATTAATTTTTAATAAAATTGTCCAAAAAATGTTTTTTAAAATAAATTCTTTTTTCTTAATTAAAATTGGATTAAAAGACTTTTTTAGAAATAGAGGATTTAATTTTTTTTAATTAAAAATTCTTTTGCAAATAAATTTATTTTTTATTTTTTATTTTTAAAAATTTGTATAAATCACATTTTTTTTAAAATGAAAATGAATCAAAAGACTTTTGTAAATAAAATTGTAAAAATTAATTCTTTTCTAGTAAAAGCAAGTAAAAATAATTTTTGTACCCAAATTGAAATTTTGTAATAAATTCTTTTGATACAATAAGTGTAAATAAATTTTTTGAAAATTGAATACAAATGACATTAAGAAAATAAATTGACTCTTTTTTGTAAATAAATAAATTGAAATCATTAATTAAAAATCATTTTTAATAAAATCATTTGAAATTTCTTGAAATTTATTTTTTTTAATATCATTTTTTTTAATTAATTTTCATAATCCTCTTGTCATTTATTTTGTGTATTCTTGTAATTAGATTTCATCATTATTTTTTTGTATATTAATCTTCACCACGACTTGTACATTGATTATTTTTCTTGGTATCCACAATTAATTAATTAATTGTCACAATTCTCTTAATTTGTTTAGTAGAAGTCATGTATACGAGCTTAGAGGGGTGCTACGGCTCACCATTGTACCTTCCTAATAGGTAACCTAGTCTCCAAACCCAAACTCGATTTTTCATAGACCTGTTTTTCCTTCAGGAGTCACACTTAAGGTTTTTCTTTCTTATTTTGTTTTTCCCTTAAAAAATAAAACAAAAATAAGTGGTGACTCCAAGTCTTTTTCAAAAAAATCATATTCTTCACCAAATAAATAAAAAGTGAGTCTCGCCATCCGAGTGGAGACACATGTGAAAAATGTGGGTCCACAAAATGGCCACTCTACTAGGGATATCTAGAGAGTCAAACTTGAACTCGAGTTGAAGGAAATGTGGCGTTTGATTAATCGATTAGTGGATACCCCCTCATTGTGCCTTTATTGTATATTTGCATGTGTTAAGGCATATGAGTTTTAACATCATGATTATTATGTATATATATTTCATGTGCCTTATTATACATTGAATCTTGTTATCATGTGTGTTCGTATATATTTGCTTATGTTTGTATCTATCTGCTTCATACGACTGTGTGTTGCATGATTGCCATTTTTTTTCTTTATGATGCATGTTTGGATGTTATGTTCATTTGTGACATTGACATGTTGACTACATCGATTGATTCTTTTGCTTGCTTTAGCTTATGACTCTTCTTATTGTATGATTATTTTGCTCTCCTTGACATGTATGTTCTCATTTTTATCTATCTCATTCGTATTGGCGTGATTGATTCTCTTTATTGTATATTATCTTGTTTATCTCAACATATTGTTTATTCTTATTATATAACTATCTTGTTTATCATGTTTCTTGCTTAGCTTGTGTGTAGATATGGATGATATACATGTTCTTTGCTTGGTTGCTTGTTGCATGACTACTGTTCTTCTGTGTGATGCATGTGTTGCTTGTCTATGTGGAACACACATCTATCCCCTTATCTCCAATTCCCTAGTCTCAATTGACCTTGTTTCCCTTTATCTCATATTTGATATGGGACTTGTTACTTTGTTTGCTCTTCGATCGAGCTAGTGATTCAGAATAGGGTTTGGTGATGGGTTATATCTATGTTTGGGAGCATTTTGGAGGAGGCCGACACACTGATGCTGATTGGAGTCCGATCTTCGAAGACCTATATATCCTAGAGCTAGGTTTCATGGATAATTGTGTGACCGGTGTGTTTCTTTTTCTGCTTTAGCTTCATAGGATTTTCAGATGCACCCACACCACTCACTATGCATTTTATTTTACTACAGAGTGCTGAGAGTTATGAGAGCTTTCACCATAGGAAACCTCCTAAGATATTGAGGTAATGCATATGTGGAAGTGATGACCACCTTGCATGGAAGCATCCCGTCTCTTCGACAGTTTATAGGAGATTGCGTACCGTCAGAGAGTATGATCGCTTATGTTAGAGATCCTTTAAAGTCCACTCATTTTTCTTTTTAGAGCCGCCTTGACTTTGTAGGTTGAGCCTTAGATATTTTGATTAGGATTTCCTTTCCTACACGTGGGTGTATCTGAGAGCCATCGGGGTCGCTTTAGTCACAATATGGATCCAATATTCCCTCTTTTGGTCTCCAATCGAGAGTGCTTAGATTAGGACTTTACAAATTTTGAGGATTTTTATTAAAAAAACAATTTTCTAGATTTGTTAAAAAATGAATTTTTGGATTATTAAATTAAACATATTTTCTAAATATATTTAAAAAATGAAATTCTTGAATTATTTTATTAAAAAAATGAATTTTATGAATTTATTAAAAAAATTGAATTATTTTATATTAAACCAAAATCCTAAATTTAGTAAAAACAATTCTTCCATATTATTCTATTAAAAAATTATTTTTTATTTTTTTGCATTTTATGGGAAACAAAATTCTAGATTATTAATTAAAGAAAACTATTTTGGAATTTATTAAAAACTATTTTCTTTTTTGGAAATTTTATTAAAACTGGTTTTTTCTTTTTTGTTGGAAATTTTATTAAATAAAATAACCTTTAAAAAAATAAATCAATCAAAGCCCAAATATGACATGAAATGAAACATGAGACAAAAATACTAAACAAAATTACCAAAAATTTGAGACAAAATGAAATATGAGGCAACAAGACTAACACAAATAGAACTACTAAAAATTTAAGAAAAAAATGAAAAATAAGGCAACAAGACTAACATAAATAGAATTATAAAAAAATTATATAAATATAGAGAACTTGAAACAAAATACAATACTTATAATAACACCTGCCAAAACATATCAACAAAATAATCAATAAAAATGACAAATACATAAATGAGCAGAAAAACTTAGGCAAATGTCCATACATACAAAATGTAGAGTATAATGAACATATAACCCAAATAGGTAGAGAACTGAATAAAAGAAATGGATAAAATATTCAAATACCAAAATGATCACAAATATAATAGATATAAAACAAGATAAATCTAAGAAATCCTAAAAAGAACAAAAACATAATACACATAAAGAGATGAGGAAGAAATAACTTACTTGAATACGGTCCTAAATCAATTCTGACTATCCAAACCTCCAAAGGCAACTCCAAGATACGAATACAATATATATATATCTATATATATAAAATGGACAACCCCAAAATAGATACACAGTAAGGAAAAACTCCCTCTCACCAACGATATACAATAAAGAAAGAAATAATCCTCAAGAAAAATAAGAGAACTCAAAAAAAAAATAAAAAAATGTAGCAACACCTCTTCTCTCTAAGGCTATTTTCCTTCTTGCCTAGGGTTTCTATGCCCTTTAAATATAGTTTTCAAGAGTTCCTCTCCAAGAAACCCCATGGGCTCACAACTTAATAAAGCCCAAAATGAGGACTGACAACCCAGGCCCAATTAAACAAAAAAAAATAATCTAAGCTCACAACTTAAAACTAAATACCCACAACCCAATTAAAATAAAATAACCCAAGCCCAATTAAAGTGAAACTAACCGAGGTCCACAATTTAAAATTTAGATACCACAACCCAATTAAAATAAAATAACTCAAACCTAATTATAATGAAATTTGAATATCAATTCATGCAAATTTTGGAAAATAAATAAATATTAAAAAATAGACAAAAATAAATAACGAATACAAAATAATAATAATAATAATATAGACACTAAACATTGCAATCAAAATTCAAATGCTAATTGTGGATCCCTCATTTTGCACGATGTGTTCCTACTCGATGGCAAACTTGCTTTTTATTTATTGAAAAATATGATTTTTAGAAAAAACTTGGAGTCGCCACTTATTTTTTTTAAGGGAAAAAAAATAAGAAAGAAAAACCCTAAGTGTGACTCCTAAAGGAAAAGCAAATCTGTGAAAAACCAAAGTCGGGTTCGAGGATCAGGTTACCTATTAGGAAGGTAAAGTAAAATACCGTAGCACCCCTCTAAGTCCCTAAAAATGAGTCTCTACTAAATAAGGTAAGGCACGTAAAACAATTGATAAGGAAATCAATAAATATTAATGAAATGATCAAATAATAAAACGAATCATGCATGAAAATAAGGAAAGTAAGAGTGAGATCGTACCTTAGTAGCAAATGCGCTATCATGAAACGAGATTAGTGCACAATAAATAATATAAAACATATCGCAGGTGTCACAAAACAAAGCGAGAAATCATCAATGGTAATTATGCACTTCACTCAAATCATTTTTAAAGAAAAATATCATGATGTTGGGCCCCACCAAAGCCCAATTTAATTTGCATAAATTAATCCCATAAATTCCATTTTTTTAGAATTATGAAAATCATATTCATGGTTAATTAAAATCAAGAGAAACATAAATTTACTTGAAAATCAAAGAAAATGTGTACCAGTGCATGCCAGAATGAGGATGGTAGCAAGCTTATTAAAATTGAGATTTTTGGTAACCTAAAACCCTAATGAATGATGAAAAATGAGGAATTAAAATTATTTGAAAAAAAACTAAAGTGGCATGAAAAATATTTTGAAAATCTGGAGTTTCCAAAATTATTTGAAAATTGAAGTTTTGACAATTAAATTTGAAAAAAATGGAAATTTGAAAATTATTTGAAAATTAAAGTTTGGAAAATTAAATTTGAAAATTATTCAAAAATTAAAGTTTTGAAAATTACTTGGGAATTGGAGTTTTTCAAAAATTAAATTTAAAAATTGGAATTTTGAAAATTGGAGTTTTGAAAATTTTTTGAAAATTGGAGTTTTGAAAATTATTTCAAAATTGAAGTTTTGAGAATTAAATTTAAAGATTGGAGTTTTGAAAATTGGAGTTTCGAAATATTAAATTTTGACATCAAAAGCTGAAGAATTAAGAGGATGACAGGCACATGTACTTCAGGGTGGTACACCGGAGGGTGGCCATGCATTTGTAGGGCCTTAATGGAGAGGCAGTTGGCGTGCAATTGTGATTGCTTTGCTGGTGCTGAGTTAACATTCTCAAGTTCACTTCTGAATTCTACAATCGATTGTTTCCAATCCCGCCCAGTTTGCCCATACACCTTAATCATGAAATCATTAACACAATCCTCTGTCTCATGGAGCATTACCCTTAACTCACTCACCCAAATCTGGCAGAATGCCCTAATTCTCTCCATATCTCATCTAACTCTAGTAACCTCATTCATTGGCCTAATAAGTGACACCATTTGATCATTTTTTTTCTTTTTCAACTTTGGTTCAGATAATTTCAAAAAAGACTCATCCATTTCATGAGCATGCAGCATTCGAAAAGCAAGATGCACCACAAAGCTTTCAACCTCATCAAGTTTACTAACAAATGACAGGATTTGATCCTTCACAGCCAAAAGAATTTCATTTTCTTATAGTAGAATAGAGTCTGACCTCCATTGGAATAATGTCACAAAAGACCCAATCATTTCATGAGCATGTGGCCGCCAACCGAAAGGAAAGATTAGTTGAGCTTCCCTCTTCTCCTAATTCGAAAATTGCTTCTCCTCAATCTTAAGTCAAAATTCATCCTTGTGTGTACGAGGTTTCTATTGCTTTGTTGATTCAATTCCCAACCTACTGGAGCAGATTGAAAAGAAAGCATTAAGCACCAACTTTCCTGGTGTGGATGATCTTGAGCCTGGCGCTTGGTTCTTTTGCCAATGGTGGTCACCTTGCTAGCAGTCATCAATGAGATTACTAGTTCCCTGTGAAAAATAACTTAATTTCTTTCTCTCTATGTTGTTCTGAATGCTCATGTCCACCATTGAAGCCATTACATCTAGGTCATCGACTATAGGAGGCCGAAGTGGCTACACACCAAAGGATTGAAGATTATGGGTCATTCTAGTGCATATGCAAGCTTCTTTAAAGTCTTTCATTTCAATGGCATCCTCTAGTTGAAACTTGAGAGTAGAATCAAAGCTTCTAGCTTGCTCAATTTATGAGAGATGTCGACTCCAATGATAGCCAATGATATACCACTACATGAATAGGATTCAGATATGACTTGTTCCATGTCAAAACTAACAATGACATATGCCACATGTATGAGCCATGAAAAGAAGCAATGCACTGCATGCAAATTGTAGTAGAGCTGCTCAGAACACATTCCATAACAGTTCTCTGCACATTCTTGACATACAATTCTTTCTTGCCATTGACGAAAACCTTCATGTAGTTGTAGGCTTGCAAAATGAGGTATCCAAAGGAGCCATGCATGTGCCGAAGTGGTCATGCATGGAGATTGCATGCACATGGGAAAGAATGGGAAAGAAGTTTATGGGGAGAGAATGGTGGAATGAGTGCAGGAGATAGTGAGAGAAGTGGGTTTGGTGGGTATGAAAAACAGGTACAAAGGGTTTGTGTGGGATTAACTGCTAGTAGTGGGTATGATAGATGGGAATATGAATGTTTAGGATGGGAAATCGGTGAATAAGAAAAAGAGAATAAGTTGAAGATGGTGGGCAAATAAGAAGTGGACGATGACTCGAATGTAGAGAGAGCTTAGCGGCAAGCTAGAAAATTGGAAATGAATTGGCCACGTGTTCATACATGATGACCACATGCACATGGAGTTCAAGGGTGGACAGAGATTTGAGACTTTGATGGAGGATCAACTTCACTATTTCTTCTACTTTAGGCTCACTTCCCACAGAATAGGCAAGTCTACCATCATAAAGGTGTTGGGTAAGTGCTTGTCTCAAATTCTCTACATGGCCTGCTTCAACTATAACGTGAACCACATGCAATCTTCCTGAAGCAGTTCACTTTATTCATGAATTTTGAGTTGGAAGGCTATATGAGGGTGAGTCTTCAAGGCATGATACATCCTGAAGTAAAAACTCTCTTCCCACTAGACGCTTTATGGATTTCATCACTATATTGAAGTCCGCGTGTGATGCATGCATAGCAAGCCATTTATGCTCCATCAACTTGAAGACGATGCGATGAAGGAGGTCAAATACAAACTTGCTTGTTGAAAGAAACTTTAAGAAAATTGCTATTACCATTGCTCGTGATTTGACTGCTTCCAAACCAAATATCTTAATAAGCATGAACGTGACATTAACACTAGCTCCAGCAAAAGGATATGTTCCCACAACTCAGATGACTTCCAAAGAATGAAACAAAACCCATAAGTCGATCTTCGAAAGTTGTGTTCAGGGAACGAAGGCCCCAAGGTATTTTCACATGATCTATAACGCCTACAAGCACCATATGAGTTTCAATAATTGTTACTACCTTAATCTTCATGCATGATCAAAGAATGCTCACTGATTAAATTGTTAGGAAGCTTGGATTTTACCCTAAGTGATAGTAAGTGGTTATGCATCTCAACTCTATCCCATAGGCAATCCTCTAGGCTCAATTCCTTGCTTTCCTATTTGATTTTGGACTCTCTAATTCCATATTACAGGATTCAAGTTGGTTTGTAAGCTTGACAAAATTCCCACTCTATAACTTCTAAGTTCCACTTGATCCTATGATTAATATCCACAAGTTTGGACCACACTTCTGTATAAACTATAAGGCATTGAATTAATTGCATGTACAAACCAGTAGGGCAATCAACTTTGGGGTTCCAGTTAAGTTGTTGAGAGCCAGCATCTCCAACTCCAACTATTGTGCCTAAACCTTCTTTCTGGAGCCTTATCACCATTAAATCCTCTAAGTCGTCTGTCAGCCGCGGTTACCATGGTTTGGGTTTGACTAAAGTGGAGTTGAATCAATAACAACTAAGGTAGGCTCACAAGGTTTTATAGCAACATAAAGCTCCTTCAAGTATACCCACTCAGGTTGACTTAGAAGATTATAGTCATCGATGACATCGGCCATGAATAGAACCTCATGAACCTCTTATTTGATGAGTAGAACCCAACGAAGAAAGGAGTAGAAGGCATGTGCTAGTAGAGCTGGGTGATGTTGAATCTCGAAGACCATGGTGCATTACAGATGTCTTCCACAACTAAATCTATTGAATTAACCCGACACTAATGGCCATCATCTTTTCCACCTTCCAAATCTATTTCCATTGTAGTGGTTCACATAGTTTTACAAGCATCCTAAAATTTCCAACTATATGCAAAGTGGCTCGCATGGGGCTCTCTCAAAAGCACTTCAAACAAGATGGTAATCCCAAATGAGATACTCAACACCCCCAAGAACGCCAAAACAAAAATAGAGAAGAGAGTAAAAATAGAAACAGAGCATGTACAAATGAAAAAAAAAAGGTTAAACCTATCTCTGTTTCATAAGTGTCAATGGGCTAGATACAGGTGGAATCAAAAGGAAGTAAGAACATGATCTTTAATAATCAAATTCATTAATGGATCCCTATTCAAGTTGTTTGTGAATAGAGAAATGCACAAGTTATTCATAAACAGAGCTAAAAAAACCAGACTAGAATCAGACATAAATGCATAAAAATAGGTCTTAGATTTTACAAATATGCACAATATCTGATGTCCACATTCAAGCATCAAGATGAACCTAGAATCAGCAAGAAGCAAGAAAGAAGAGTTTGAAATGGGAAAATGTAAAATATGTTGTAATCATACCTGGATAAGAAAAAGAATGGTGAGCTACTTCTCTACTTCTCTCTTGCTACTCTCTTTCTCTTCTCATATTTGCTGCTCCAGGCGCCTCCTTTTTTCTCTCTAGCTTTATCTAAAATAGCCCTCACTAAAGCTGAAATCGTCTCTCTACCGATTCACTCTTTCTATTCCACATATTTTCTCAACTCTCACTCAAACCCCTCAATCTTAGAAAAATCCCCTCAACTCCTCTATAAAACAACTTTCTTTCTCTTCCTCCCTCACCTACAGTCCTTCCTTCTCTTGCAAGCCTTCACCAGTGCTACTTCTCCCTATTCAGCAAAAAAAGTCTCTTTCTCAACCACCACCGTGGCAAGGTGGTCATGTCTTTGCCACACATCTCATACAGCTCTAAACACTTGTGGAGATCGTCCCCCACTCCTCCAAATGAAAAAAAAAAAAAACCAGCTCCTCCTAGTCCAAAGTGGGGTCTACACTAATATAGTGTAATTAATGATAATAAAAAAGGAACATCGAAATAATACGAGTAAATACTAAAAATTCATTCCAAGCAATAACAAAAGGAAAAAAAATTCAAGCCAAATACTCACTTAAACTCATAATCATGTAATCACAACTCAAAAAACAAACCTAAGTGCACCAAGCCTAAAGAATCTATCTAAGTGAACCTAAGTAGGTTTTAGTGAATCTAATTGGGCCTAGGTGAAGTGAAAAGTGACCTAAGGTGATAAAAAGGTGTCTAAGTGACCTAAGGTGAGTTTGTGTAAGCTTAAAAGTGCCTAGGTAAACCTAAACGGGCCTATGTGAACTAGAGTGGGTCTAGGTGAACCTAAGGACGAAGGACATGCAATATCATAATATGGTCTGAATGAGTCCTTCAACAAAGGGTTCCTAAAGGTGACTCATAAAAGGAAGATATATAAGTGTCGATGAGCCACTAAGAGATGACTACGAGTCAAGAGAGGTGTATAGGAAGACACCTAGTGTCACATGTGCTAAGAGGATAAAATCGATGTGAATCCTTGATCTCTTTACTTTTCATATATATATTATTAGTTATTAAAATATGAATTTTTTATTTTCTTAAAAAATTTCGAGGCAAAAGACTCTTGAAAAAATGATTTGGGTAAGCAAACTTCAAGAAGAAAATATTTTTTCAAAGGATGATTTTAGGTAAGAAAATGTTTCTTTGTAAAATTTCTTTTTTAAATTGTCTTGTTTTAAATTATTTGAATAAGACACCATATCTAAGTAAAAATTATGCGACCAAAACTAGGGTAGTATTATAATTTTTTTTTAAAAGGGTATTTTACCAATTATTTTTTTCAACACCTGTACAAGTATAAAGAACTAGTAAAAAGGGGGTTGAATAAGATCTTAATAAGTTGCCCAGTATTCATCCTCTTTAAATTCTAACCTATCTATTACTTTCTCTCAAGAGACGTTTGCATCTTAATTTCCTATCAATATTAATATGTGTTAGTCAAGACGGGCACCACAACTTTTCATTTAGTAACCTAAGAAAATCTTGAATTTTGGATATGGTGGCACCTGGATTAGAAGATAAAGGTTCTATGTTAATGGTATTAAATTTATATTAGGTTGCGGTATGTTTTCTACTTCAAGACTTTTTCTTCTTGTCCTTACTAATTGGATAAAAGTTCACTATCATTCTAACAATGATAAAGTAGTAGTTAAGAAACAACAAAGTGGGAATCAATTTTCATGTCAACATTGACAGGTCTGTTTTAAAGCACCATGAAATTAAATATAGATATAGAGCAAACTAGTGGAAATTTTGGGTGGGATTTTGTATGAACTAATCTTAATTTTTCCCTAAATAAAAGACTAATAGATGAAAAAGGTAACTCTAGTGATATATAAATAAATAATCATTGTCAATCTTGCCATTATGAAGGAATTGACCCTAGGTAATCAAAATTCCAAATCAAGGAGTTGTTCAAGTGAAATTAAAATTCTTTAAAGTTAGTCAAGGTTAACTTTATTAAGTGATCACTTGGTTAACTTTTAAAAGCCTCTAAACTTTGTTTCTGTAATAGTTACAATTTTAGATAAGAAGTTTGTCTTTAATTAATGTCTAATTAATATTCTCTATCAAATATATATTTAGTGCAAAACTTTTATATTTTTAACTTCATAAAATTATTTATTAGATTGATGATAGGTTGTAGAATAAATTGTTCTCATTATTGTTTTGGCAGATCTCAAAAAAGAAGGCATTAAAATTTCGGGTTGCTAAAGCAAGTGAAATTAGTGAAATGGAAAGGTATTATGTCCTAGTGAAAGCAACAATTATTTTTGTGTGATCCTATATTATATTTTAATTATAAATTGAATGTTAAATCTTAGTATGCTATGTAAATTTTTTCTTTCTTTTTAATCAATATTTTTTTTTTTACACAAAATTCTAGTTGATTATATCTTAGTGAAGGCATGTCAAATGGCTATGGCTAATTTTAATTATACACTGTAACTAATATCTTCAAAAATAACATCTTATCTTCAAACTATTCAATCATTTTTTTCTATTTTTATGGTGTCAAGACTTTTTTTTATTATTATTATTACCCATAGGAAAGAAACAACAAACTCAAATTTGTAAGTATTATGCTAAATTAGCTAAATTATTAGTCTTCCTACTTTGTTTTAGTATTTATGAATACATACTAAATGAAGTTATGCGTCTATTTAATTCATGCTGAACAAAGTAATATATAGTGTTTAAGATTAAAAATATGCAATTGGTTGCATATGATATAATATAGATACAATTATGATGTTATTTCATTTTTTAATACTTTATTTACTAGTTGTGTATCTCAATTTATATCTTTTTTTGGTTTAAGAATTAAGAATTAATAAATTATGCAACTTGTGTTATATAGGAATTAAGTTGAATCAACCTAGAAATGGATTGATCTTGGATGTCTGAAGATAAAAGATCTCAAGAGTATGAACAAGGGGTTGAAAGCTTTATTCAATTTATAACTCTAAATGCTAGAGATTTGAACTATATTAGATGTTCATGCCTATAATGTGACAACTTAGTGAACCATACTCCTCAAGTGATTAGAGAATACTTATATTTCAATGGGATTGATCAAAGCTATTGCACATGGTATTGCCATGGAGAGGTAGTTTCTACTAAGGAAGTAACAATATCGTTATGATCAACTTAATTGTGAAGATTTAGACAATACCATTAAGATAGTCCATGCTACACAAGATGACTATATGAAGGATCCCCAATCATTTGGAGGACTACTTGAAGATGTTGAAAAACCTTTTTATCTTGGTAGCTTAAAGTTTACAAAGTTATTTGCATTGATAAAATTATAAAACTTGAAAGCAAGATATGGGGACAAATTTTTTTCAAATTTACCTCAAATGTTAGGTAATGTGCTCCTAATGAACAATGAAATGCTCTCGTCCATGTATGAGGCAAAAAAAACTTCAAACACATTGGGAATGAAATATGAGAAAATGCATGCTTGTCTTATGTATATTTTTGTATATAAGTAATTTATATATCATATATGAATGTTATTTTATAAACATTTTTATTTTTATTTTTATTTTTTTAACCATAAATTTAATTTATAATAAATAAATAAAATTATTTTACAAAATGAGTATATAAATTTTTTTAAAATTTAATAAAAATAAATTTATGATACATGAGATATGCATATCTCATATCTTAGTATTAGATTAACACGTCCAATGTAGAAAGGATAAATAAATAAATAAATAAGGTGAATAATATATCCAACCATTTATCATGTCCCATGTTTGGTTGAATATAGAATAAGATAAGTGATGAGATGAATTATCCTATATCATCACCAAACAAATATAGGATAAAATATAACATCCTCTCTCTTATCCTATCCCATATTATATATTGTCAACCAAACATGGCCTATTGCCAAAAACCATAAGAGTTGGATAAGGTTTTCTTGTGACCATATTGGTCTTTTGCAACTGATCATAAATGTATTTATATTAAGATAAAGCCATTCTTCATTTTGAAAAGCTTGAAAACCAAGAAAATAATTGAGAGAGCCTAGAATTTTCAAAGCAAACTTTTTTTGTTACTACTTTATCAACTTTACATCATCATCATCGGTTACTAATCTATCATCAATATATACAAACATAAAAATAGACTTTCCATTTACTTTATGGATG
This sequence comes from Vitis vinifera, assembly GCF_030704535.1. Lineage (NCBI taxonomy): Eukaryota > Viridiplantae > Streptophyta > Magnoliopsida > Vitales > Vitaceae > Vitis > Vitis vinifera. The sequence goes on along the minus strand of NC_081822.1, from coordinate 19,906,670 downwards.
ATTGTAGATGAATAAACTTGCATCTGAAATGGGATGTTAAACCATAAAAACAATTTCTTACAGTCACCATTTAGAAAAGCATTATTCATATTCAAACAAATTTTATAATATATAGATTTGAGGATTATGTTGTCCTCTTAAACCAAACATTAGATAGAAAATTATATAGGCTAAAGATGATTCCGTAAAATAGTACATTAATAAGATGTTTAACAAGGATAACTTGGCTAATCATTAGTTTATAATATTACCTTTTTTTTGGCAAACATTTTGTAACTTTAAATTGATTTCTTTGATTTTAATCCAATAGATTTTTGAGAATGAGAATATTCAAATGAAGAAAAAGAGAGTGACAATAGTGTGTTTCCACATATCATATAAATAATAAAAAAAAAACTTGAACAAAAAACATTACTCAAAGATTAATATAATCATAGTTATTATTCATAAAATTAATTGATATTATAGATCGATATTATTCTTATTATACCCATATAGAGCATATGATCAACAATAACAATGACAAACATGACAACCGCTAGATAATTTTTTGCACCGGCCACCCTTTGGACAATTTGTGATACAGTATGTCCAACATTTTCCACCATTTGGATCATCATCTTTGCCAGGAATACAATGTCCAAGTTCTAGGTGATCTTTGCAAGACCTTCCATCTTGTTGACTAACCACTTCCATGCAAACTGAAAACATGAATAACTAAACTCATCAATATGACATGCATTATAATCAATTAACTTATTAGTATCTATCCTAAAGTTTGTTAAATAATTTCTAGAACCCCTTTTCTACAAATGCACATATATATCTATATATTATGTCATGATCAAAGATTGAAAAATGTTTATTTCAATACAATTTTGTTTACTACATGTTTTCTAGGTAAAATTAATATGAAATATATCTTCATTGAATAACTATATCTAATGAAAATCATATGAAAATTATTCAATAAATAGATTCTACAATTTTGAAATCAAATATTTAAAAAATTATTCTATTATAATATGCTTTGTACAATTTGTAATAAAAAAGAAAATATTAACAAGCCTAAACCTACAATTAAAATAATGGATGTTTGAAAGATGGACAAATGGACAATTATTAATATAAGTGGTATAGATAAAACCAACCTATGGACAATATGACAACCATAACAAGGACAAATGACCCAAAACTCTTGATTTGGCCATTTCTTTCAATTCAAAATTTTGGTTGTAGTTTTTCAATAAAATTGGAGTGTGAAATCACTGAGAGAAGTTTCTTGAAAATTATTCTTATATCTCTTTTTGTATGAGAGGTGATTCTCTATCTATATGTATTGAAATGGTACAACCTTTTAATGATATCAAAACTATCTAATAACTAATTACAGTTGTATATGGCTTAATATGGTGAAAAATCTCAATTATAACGAGATTTCATGGGTATAGGAAGATTTCCAATAAGTAAAGAATACCAACAAAAGGAAATAGAAAACTAACTAAAATAAATTCAAACCTAATAAATATTAATTACAATTAGCTTTGTAAAGTCAATGTATCTCATAAAAATAAAAAATAAAAAAAATAAAAAAATTCAAAAGAGAATTAATTTCAATATTGAAAAAGGAAATTGTGGACCCTTTTTGGCTAGCCACCCTAGAGAGTAAAACATCTTTATTTTTTAGAGAAGTAGGGTATGGCTTCCATGCTCAGCTACTTGAGAAGCGTAGCCTTGGACGCGACCACCTCACCATGATGGTGGTTGGAGTTTTAGAGAAAATGATGATCTGAGCAGGTAGGGAAGCTGGTAGTAACTAGTGAGAGAAGAAAAACTGGATGGAAAAGACATGAAGGAAAAAAGGAGGATGGGTCGACTGATTTAGGGGGACTGAGATGTGAGAAAGTAGGAAGGCAGGTGAGGTTGGACTCAAAAGAGGATTTAGGAGAATGGAGACGTAGTGGATTTTTTATTTTTTATTTTTTAGAGTAGGGAGAATGGAGAGCTAAAGGAGAGGAGTCAAGAAGGAGCTTCACTGGAGGAGCTCAAGTATGGTCGTTATAGGTACCTTAGCTTTGGGATTTATTTATTTTCCTTCCTTGCTATTGTTAATCTTGAACACCATTTGTTGTGGATTGGATCTTGTTAAATCTAAGCTCACTTCACACTTGCTCTGTTTTTTTTATATTTAATTTCTTTGATTTCTCTTATAAATGAATGAGATATTGGATTGTTTTCTCGGAATTTGATATTGGTTTAATCGCATAAGTGCTCATTGTTCATCCCACCCTCTTATATCCATTTGGCACAACATGAAAATGAGTTTAGCATAATTTTAGAGGATGCTCTATTTCTTAAAATTCCTCCAAAGCTTCCATCAAAATACCAAATTCATGCCTACCCATGAACCCCACGTGCATGTGATCTACATGCATGGGTGCGACCAATCCCTTCCTGGTTGAATGATAAATCTCTTCATACCCACCATGTCCCCGACTTTCACGCTTACCTAGTTCACCACCCTCTAATCTTTCATACCCATTGAAACTGTCTTCATACCCACATTTCTGTCCTTCTCACTCCTCAAACTCATCCCCATGCCCTCTACCCTCGACTCATTCCCAAGACCGGCCTCCTCCTCCACATCGTTGCTGCCCATTCCATGCTAGTCACCCTCGTCCATTTCAACTGTAACAGATCTATTCTAGGTCTGAAGATATCTTGACTTATATGATAATTGTGGAGAAAATTTGGATACAATGGAGAAAAGAAACACTCTTACACACTCACTTTGATACAATAAAACTCTCAAAGATACAAAATAAGAACAAGAAGAAGAAGAACATAAGAAAGGCTCAAACAAGTTCTTGGAACTTTGTCCAAAGACTCTATTTCCTCCCACCTCTAGAAATCTTTAGGGAACTAATGGAAATAGTCTTGGGATTGATCAAGCCTTTTCACTTTTCTGCATAAGATTTCAAAAAGAAGAAAAGTCATATAAAGCACTCTTAGGGTTGAAAAAAGGTTACAAAGATGAGAAAAACCCATTGTCTTCCTCAATCTCTTCATCTTTGTAACATTCAAAAATTAAATCATATGTTTAATTCACACATTAAACATGATTTAATCTCAAATGTGTAACTCTCTTACACTTAACCTCTTAAGTTTATAAAGTTACAAAGATGAGAAGACTCATTGTCTTCCTCAACTTTTCAAGTTTTGTAACATTTCAAAACTTAATTATGTGTTTAATTCACACATTAAAAGTGTAACCCTTCTTACACTTTATTTTCAAAATTTATTTTTCAAAAGTGTAACTCTTCTTACACTTTATTTTTAACCAACAATATATATATATATATATATATATATATATATATATATATATATATATATATATATATATATATATATATATATATATAACAATCTCCCACTTGGTTAAAAATAAACATCAACCCTTATAACCTTAACAGTGAAAATGCATAAAATAAAATATCTTTCGATTTGAATTTTACCTTAGTGTAATTGTCACAAAGCTCCGTTGAAATCCCAGGTTGCTTGTAGCATTGAACCGGTTATTCCTTGTAACGAAACCGGTAACAACACACACACTTCCACTAACCACACGAGTGCCCATTATTTTCTTGCTTAGCACTTTTATGGCCATGTGCTCAATCCATTCATGAACTTTCTTGAAAGAAACTCCAACTCTCATGAGAGGCGGCACCACCCCTAAGTTCACATAGGTGAAATTCTTCCAGCATCCTTGTTACCTTTAAGATGCTTGTCACACATAGACTGAATTTCATTAAAAGCTTTAAGCTTAACCCTCCAATGGTAACAACCAGCATTAATCATCACAGATGGAACTCACATGTTCTAACGCTGCCACAGCCCACTTATCAATGACTTGTTTTTACCCATTGAACTTAAGACTAGTCATTTCTTAGTATTAACTTGGGTTACCATCATTGGTGAGTTTTATTTAAGGAGTTTTAGTCACATCCCTCTAGATGTTATCCTTACTAAATCTCTTGTAAGAGGTTTAGTAAAAGGATCCACCAAGTTTCCACTTGACCTCACAAATGAGATTGAGATGATTCCATTTTGAATCAATTGTCTTACATACTCATGTCTAATGCTTATATGTCTAGACTTTCCATTGTACACTCCGCTGTACGCAAGAGCTAGAGTGGCTTGACTGTCACAATGTATCGACACTGTTGACACATTATTTGCAGTAAAAGGGATGTCCATCATGAGATCCCTAAGCCACTCAGCTTCTTTTCCAGTTGCAGCTAGAGCTATAAACTCTACCTCCATGGTTGAGTGTGATATACAAGTCTGTTTCTTGGATCCCCAAGAGACAGCCCCACCACCAAGTGTAAACACCCAACTTGTGGTAGATAAATTATCTCCCACACTCGATATCCAGCTTGCATCTGAATACCCTTCAATTATAGCAGGAAACTTTGAATATTGGAGGCTTAGTTCTTTGGTATTCTTTAGGTAACTAAGAACTCTACCAATAGCTTTCCAATGTTCCACACTTGGATTGCTCATAAACCTACTTAGTTTACTAACGGCAAATGAAATGTCAGCCCTAGTACACTGAGCAGCATACATAAGACTTCCAATTGCACTTGCATACTCAAGTTGAGCCATCGATCTACCATCATTCTTTTCAAGTTTTATACTTGAATCAAATGGAGTATTAGCATATTTAATCTTGAGATGACTAAATTTGCTAACTACTTTCTCAATATAGTGGGTTTGGTTCAAAGCATAACCCCCACTATTTCTTTTCACTTTGATACCCAATATAGTATCAACTTCTCCAAGATCTTTCATCTTGAAGGTTGAGGATAGAAACCTTTTCGTTTCTATTATTCCTTTCATGTCATCACTCAAGATTAACATGTCATCCACATATAGACACACTATGACCATATAGTCATCACAAGTCTTAGAATATAAGCACTTGTCCACATTGTTGTATCTAAATCCATCCAAAAGAATAGTATGATCAAATTTTTCGTGCCATTGTTTGGGAGCTTGTTTTAAACCATATAATGATTTGACAAGTTTACACACTTTGTTTTCATTCCCCAGTAGAACAAAACCTTCCGGTTGTTCCATGTAGACCTCCTCATTGAGATCCCCATTCAAGAATGCCTTTTTGACATCCATTTGATGAACAAATAGATTATGAATTGATGCCAAAGCAAACAATATCCTAATTGATGTTGTTCTAGCCACCGGCGCATAGGTATCAAAATAATCAATACATTCTCTTTGTTTAAACCCCTTAGCTACTAATCTAGCCTTAAAGGTTTGAATCATGCCATCAGTGTGATATTTCCTTCGAAATACCCACTTGCACCCTATTGGTTTAGATCCTGGTGGAAGGTCTACCAATTCCCATGTTTGATTGGACATAATTGAATCCATTTCATCATTGATAGCCTCTTTCCAAAAAGCAACATTTCTAGAAGCCATAGCTTCTTTGTATGTTTTGGGATCCTCCTCTATTTGAAGTACTATAGGAATTTTTCTTATAATATCTTCTCTATTTCCTTCTACTAAGTAAAAGGAAATTCTTTGAGAGTCAATCTCATCCGATCCCAACACTTTCTCTTTTCTAGCTCTTTGGATTTTCCGAGGCACAATGGGTTGCTCAACAACATTTGAAGGTGTCTCCTCTAGAGACTCTTCAACACTAGTAGGTACTTGAGAATTGCTATCACTCAACAAATTCTCAAAGAACTCTACCTCTCTTGATTCAATTATCACATTAGACTCCAAGTCTAATAGCCTATAAGCTTTGCTATTTGAGGCATAGCCTACAAATGCACATTTAATGGCTCTTGGACCCAATTTTGTTTTATTTGGATCCGTTTTCATGCAATAAGCAAGACACCCCCACACTTTGAAGTAACCTATATTAGGCTTCCTTCCTTTCCATAACTCATATGGAGATATTTCATTTTTCTTCATAGGAATTCTATTCAAAATATGGCAAGCAGTTAACAAAGCTTCACCCCACAAATTGAAATTCAATTTAGCATGCAATAACATAGCATTCACCATTTCCAAGAATGTTCTATTCTTTCTCTCCACTATGCCATTATGTTGAGGTGTATAGGGTGCGGTGCACTCATGTATTATGCCATATTCTTCACAAAAAGAATTGAATTCACTAGAGAAATATTCACCACCTCTATCACTTCTAAGCACCTTAATATTTTTTCCTAGTTGATTTTCAACTTCGGCTTTGTAAAATTTAAAGGCATTGAAAGTTTCACTTTTATTTTTCAATAAAAACACATAGGTAAATCTAGAACAATCATCTATGAATGTAAGAAAATACCTATTTCCACCTCTTGTTAACATGCCATTAAGTTCACAAAGATCACTATGTATTAAATCAAGCAAATTAGATGATCCCTCAACACTATGAAAAGGCTTTTTAATCATCTTTGATTTAACACATATTTCACACTTTTCAAATTTCTTGGTATCACAAGCAATCAAACCACATTTCACAATCCTTTTAGTAGTGCTTAAACCAACATGTGCAAGCCTATTATGCCACAAAAATAAAGAATTTGAATCACACATATAAGCGGAAGTAGAAGCCATTTTAATGATATTGTCATTGGTACAAAGTTTGATCATCCCATCACAAGAATACCCCTTTCCCACAAAGTTCCCTGATTTGGATAAAATTAGCTTACTGGATTCAAACACCGTTTTGATACCCGGTTTGTCAAGCAAATCCCCACTAACCAAATTTTTATTCATATCGGGGACATACAATACATTTATAAGGGTAACCTTTTTGTCGGAGGTAAAAGCAACTTCAATAGTGCCCTTGCCAAGCACCTTGGATCTTCCTTCATTGCCCATTTGAACCTCTTGATCTCCCTTTGCATCTTCAAAGGTCTTGAAAAGAGATTTGTCATAGGTAACATGAACTGTGGCACAAGTATCATACCACCATCCTTGCACCTTTCCTTGGACAACGCACACATCGCTTAGTGTTGCAATGATCTCTTCATCAATTGCATTCACCACAGCCCCTTTTTGGTCCTTTCGGTACCTACACTCCCTAGCATAATGCCGGGGTTTTCCACACACAAAACAAGGACCTTTCTTGCCCTTAAATTGCTCTTGATTTTTCTTGGGGCTCATATAATTTTCGGAATTCGTTTTGTTAATTTTACCTCTAGGATGATTGGCCTTTGAAACCGCATTGGCTTTGTTAGTCCCACCATTGGACTTTTCCACCATTTTGTCTCTTGATCTCGATTCTTCCTCAATGCGAAGATGTTTTTGAATCTCTTCCAAGGAGTAATCTTCACTCTTGTGGAGAATCCTCTTTCGGTAACCTTTCCAACTTAATGGTAATTTAGCCATAATAGCACCAACTTGGAAGGCCTCCGGAAGTTCAATTTTGAGAACTTTCAACTTATTCACAATTACTTGCAACTCATGAATTTGTGGTAATAGAGGCTTTTCATCAAAAAATTTGAAATCTATGTATTGAGAAAAATAAGAAACTTTTTGGTACCTTCTTCCTCGGCTTTGTACTTGTTTTCAAGAGCCTCCCAAATCTCCCTCACGGAATTGGTGTTGGTGTAGAGATCATATAGCCTATCGGATAAGGCGTTCAAAATATGACCCCTACATATGAGCTCATCCTCCTCCCTCTTCTTCCTTGCCGCCACCACTTGAGGTGTGTCATTTTCCTTTGGTTCCGGTAATGGTGCCAAGGTAGGATCAAGGATGGAGAAAATCTTGAGTGCTGTGAGAAGGAATCTCACCTTGTCTTGCTACCTAGTGAAGTTGGAACCATCAAAACGATCCAATCTCACAAGGTCTTGGTTCATAATCTTGATAGTCTCTCCTTCCATTGAAAATAGAGTCTTTGATTGTTGAGAAAATTTGGATACAATGGAGAAAAGAAACACTCTTACACACTCACTTTGATACAATAAAACTCTCAAAGATACAAAATAAGAACAAGAAGAAGAAGAACATAAGAAAGGCTTAAACAAGTTCTTGGAACTTTGTCCAAAGACTCTATTTCCTCCCACCTCTAGAAATCTTTAGGGAACTAATGGAAATAGTCTTGGGATTAATCAAGCCTTTTCACTTTTCTACATAAGATTTCAAAAAGAAGAAAAGTTATATAAAGCACTCTTAGGGTTGAAAAAAGGTTACAAGGATGAGAAAAACCCATTGTCTTCCTCAATCTCTTCATCTTTGTAACATTCAAAAATTAAATCATATGTTTAATTCACACATTAAATATGATTTAATCTCAAATGTGTAACTCTCTTACACTTAACCTCTTAAGTTTATAAAGTTACAAAGATAAGAAGACTCATTGTCTTCCTCAACCTTTCAAGTTTTGTAACATTTCAAAACTTAATTATGTGTTTAATTCACACATTAAAAGTGTAACCCTTCTTACACTTTATTTTCAAAAGTTATTTTTCAAAAGTGTAACTCTTCTTACACTTTATTTTTAACCAACAATATATATATATATATATATATATATATATATATATATATATATATTTATATAAATATAACAATAACCAGGTTCATCACCATCTCCAACCCATCTTCCATTATCGAGCCACCTAAGGTTGTTAGGGTTGTTGCTACAATGCACCGAATGCATCGCCATGGACAATCTGAATGACGCGAGTGATCTTTTACTAGAGATTCTAGCAATGTCACCACTGTTCAGGACATCACTTGAGCGAGTTGCAGCGTACTTCGTGGACATGCTTCAGGTACATATAACCAGCTCGTGCCTTGGTACATACTCACCTCTCACCACCTCTTGTTGGCTTTCATAGCACCCCCACGTTCTCGGACAGTAGGACGAATTGGTCCGTTTTTAAATAGAAGAAGAAATGGTCGACTACGATGGCGACTTCTAGTTTGTCAGTAGGGAAAGTGCGACCGGGTGGAGGCGAAACCCATAGCCGAGATGACCAAGAGAACAAGCCCCATTCCTATCGACAGCCTCTCCAACATCGAGATCCATGCCGACACCAGCACCTATTGGTGTAACCAGGCCAAGTTCGAAAATGAAAAAGAAGATATAGAAGTCGTGACCATGGGCATCTTCACCGCTCAGCAAAAATGAGAATTCCTCGTGATTCCATGCACGAGAGGCACGTCACTGGTGGTGAGAGGAAGGCTTAGAGGAAACAGAAGGTAGGGAGTTAGAGATATGAAATAGCACAAGGGAATGACCTGCAAAATGCATTTGGTGAGTTTGGAGAGGTTAAGGATTTGCATTTAAATTTTTGAGTGTTGTATTGGGCTTGTAAAAGGGAATGCATTGTTTGAATATGTGAATCTTGAGGAAGCATGGGCTATGATGAATGGGACTAAATTTCTCACGCAAACCATTAGTGTTGATTGGCCTTCAACAATGGGTCATTCCAAAAGAGAGGATACTAATGTGGACGAGTTGTGAATCCTATATTAAGAGTGTCCTTTTCGTTTTGATATGCTGCCTCGGGCCCACACTTTGCATGCCCACCTTTGGGCTTGCAATGCCAACCACTGCACCTTATTTATTTATTTATTTATTCTATTTATCATTCCTTCATATTTTGATATCCAAATTCAATTTCTAAAATTTCAATTTTCACATTTATTCATTTAATCTTTATTATTTTCGTTATTATTATTATTTTATTTACTTATTTATTTATTTATTTTTAAAATTCCATCTTTAAACATTTCTTCAAAATTCCGATTTCCAAATTTAATTCCTAGTTTCCAAAATTCCAATTTTCATATTTATTTATTTAATCATTACATTTTCGTTATTATTATTACTCTTTTTATTTATTTATTTATTTCTTTTCAAAATTCCTTCTTTAAATGATTTTCAAAATTCCAAATTTCAAATTTAATTTCCAATTTCTAAAACCCCAATTTTCATATTTGTTTATTATTATTATTATTATTATTATTATTTTATTTATTTTTAAAATTCCCATCTTTAAATAATTTCCAAGATTCCAATTTTCATAATTTAATTTTCAAAACTCCAATTTCTTTCAAATTTAATTTCCAAAACTCCAATTCATAATTTAATTTTCAAAACTCCAATTCTTAAATGATTTTCAAAATTCCAAATTCTTTCAAATTTAATTCCCAAAATTCCAATTCTTGAATTTAATTTTCAAATAATTTTCGAGCTATCAATTTTTAAATAAATTTCAAAACTTTAGTTTTCTTTCAAATAATTTTATTTTCACTCCAGTTTTCAAATATTTCTTTAATTCTACCACTTTTTATATTTTCTTAAGGTTTAGGGTCACCAAAAATCCCATTTTTAATAAACTTGTTTGCCTTTTTCTTTCAGCCAAGCACCTTCATACATTTTTCTTTGATTTCAAAATAATTTTTCTATTTCTCTTGATTTTAAATAAGCAAGAATGAATTTTTCATGATTCCAAAATGATGGAATTTGTGAGACTAATTCATGCAAGATAAATTGAGCTTTGGTGGGGGCCCTACATATGAGAGTTTTCTCTTCTGATTATCAATTGTTATACTTAATGAATATTGTTGGATCTTTGTCTTGCTCTTTGATATGCATGTGATAATTTTATACTTGAGCTAACCTTGTTTCTATGATAGCGCACTATTACTTACTGCTAAGGTACGTTCTCACTCCTACTTCATTTATTTATTCATTCTTATGCTCGATTTGTTTTATTATTCTATCATTTCATTGGTATCCATTGATTTCCTTATTAGTTGTCATACTTACCTCACCTTATTTAGTAAAGACCCATTTTTAGGGGCTTAGAGGGGTGTTAGGGTCTTTATTGTACCTTCTCAATAAGTAACCTGACCCCCGAACCCAAACTCGATTTTTCATAGACCTATCTTTTCCCAATAAGTCACACTTAGGGTTTTCTTTCTTATTTTGTTTTCCCCTTAAAAAAAATAATAAAACAAAAATAGTGGCGACTCCAAGTCTTTTTCTAAAAATCATATTTTTCAACAAAATAAATAAAAAGTGAGTTGCGCCATCGAGTGGGAACGCATCGAGCAAAATACTGGGTCTACAAAAATACTTTACGTGTCAATATTCAAATGGTTACAACCTTCTATTAATATCAAAACTAACTATCTAATAATTAATTACAACAGTATATGGCTTAATATGATGAAAAATTTCAATTATAACGAGATTTCACCGATATAGGAAGACTTACAATAAGTAAAGAATACCAATAAAAGAAATAGAAAACCAACTAAAAAAATTCAATAATTAAAAATATTAATTACAATCAACTTTGTAAAGTCAATGTATCTCATAAAAAAAAAAAATTCCATAAGAAGATAATTGATTTCAATATTGAAAAAAAAAAAATACTTTAGGTGTCAATATTGACAACCTTCTATTAATATCAAAACTAACTATCTAATAATTAATTAGATATATGCCTTAATATGATGAAAAATCTCACTTATAGGAAGATTTCACTAGGAAGACTTACAATAAGTAAAGAATACCAATAGAAGGAAATAGAAAGCTAACTAAAAGAAATTCAATCCTAATAAATATTTTTGTAAAGTCAATGTATCTCATAATAAACTATTTCAATAAGAAGATAATTCATTTCAATATTGAAAAAGGAAATACTTTATGTGTTAAACAACACTTCCCTCCCTTCAGTTGATGTGAAAATATGCTTTTCATTACCTAGGGACAATCCATCCAATAAAGTCTCCAAGTTTGTATTTATTTATTTTTTGTGAACCTTGTATCAATATAGAAAGTAAGTGTATGGAGAAATAAGTGATAGAGTATATTACAAACTCATTTACATGCTAAATACACCCATTAATTTTTGGTTTTAACATTTCACATAATATTTCTATAATGGTATTTTTAAATAAATATCAAAATCATTTTTTTTTCTTTGGTAAAAATCAATGGTAATATTAAAATATTTTAATAACAAAATATAATATTTAAAAATTGACATAAACCTTAATTTATTTTAAATAAATATTAAATTATTGGTTAGAGACACACAATGTGTAACACCCCAAAATAAACTTTAGGGGCAAAAGAGTAAATTAAAAATTAATTAATTAATTAATTAATTAAACTCATTAAAGGTAAAAGAGTCCTTTTACAAATAATAACCCTTGGTATAAATTAAATTTTCCTTGTCTTTTTTATTCAGAAAATTCTATTAACCAAAAATCAGAGAATTGGAGAATGTAGGCTAAAGGTTTGAAGGTCTAAAGTTTGAAATTCAAATTTTTCCAAGTAAGATTCTAAACCTAAATTAATATATTATATTTGTTAGCTAGTTTTGAACACATTACATATTCTTTAGAAAATTTTAATTTAGATTAGGGTTAGTTTAGTTAATTTATTTTAAGATCAAAAAATTGAAATTATGAATATAGGTTGTTTCATTGATGAAAATAGGGAAATTCGAAATTTTTTTAGATGAATACATCTAAACAATGAAATTTTAAAAATTAAATCAGCAAATAAATATATGATTATATGTGGCTTAATGGATTGGAAAATAATAAGAAGAAGAATTGCATGTTTTTTGGATTTTAGATTTGAGGCACTGTGTTGGGGTGGAAAAAAAAATAATATGTAATCATGAGAGGCAAAGGGTGGTAGTGGAATAAATTAAAATAATAATAATGAGTAGAGTTGGTAGGGTTGTTGGAGTTATTAAAAGTACATGGGGCATTTTGTTAAGTAAGAGGGATATTGGGATTAATAAGAATAATGATAATAATAATTATAATTATAATTATTATAATAATAATAATAATAGTAAGAATTATGTGATTTGGATGCTTGTAAGTGATGTAAGAATAATAATAATAATAATAATAATAATGGTTGTTTGGATGTTGTGGGGTATCGAAAAAAATATAGTAATAATAATAGTAATTATTTAGTTTAAGTATACAAAAGAAATAAATGGGTAGAATAAGATTTAGAAGAAATACGAGTTTATAAAAAATTTGAAAATTCATTAAATTATATTATTATTGTTTAAGAAGTTGAGAATAATATTGGGTGGTAATAATATTAGCATGAGAAATTAATTAGGATCCCTAATACTAAATAAAATATTTTTAAGATTGTCAAATTTTTACCTTTAGATAATTGTGTATGATATTATGTTAGCTGAGGAGTAAATTCGTCAAGCTAAATACTTCAAGTTTTTGAGCGCTACTTCAAGGTAAGGGAAATTAATGTAGATTTTTATAAAAGAAAATAATTTCCCTTTTTATTGTATTTTGAAATGTGTAGAAATATTATTTTTATCTTTTCGCATAGATAAAATATGTGTTTTGTATGGAAAGTATATTTGAGAATTTTCTTTGTTTATGAAAAATGAAAAATTTTGGAGATATGATATTTTGTTTTGCAAGTTTGAATGAATGAAATAAAGTGTTTGATTTTAGTTTTCAAGACCCTAGTCAACGGGTTATAATTGTTGACATTTCTATGACCCTAGTCAATGCCCTAATCAACGGGTTATAATAGTTGATATTATATGGCCCTAGTCAACGAGTTATAATAGTTGACCTTATGGCCCTAGTCAACGGGTTATAATAATTGACCTTATGGTCTTAGTCAACGGGTTATAATAATTGACCTTATGGTCTTAGTCAACGGGTTATAATTGTTAACATTTGGTTTTGTTCACCTTTAATGGAACAAATTTGAAACTAGCCACTCATTTGTAAAGTCCCACTTAATTGGGCACCATTTGTTATTTGATTACCAGAGTAAAGATATTTTGAATGAATTTGATTTGGTTTTGATGAGAAATTGTTTTGAAATGGATATGAGAAAGTTTTGTTGAAAAGTTTGAATGTATTAGTATTTTGAACTCAAAAGTTTTTATAAAAATAAATATATGTTATATCTCCTATTTGAAAGCATGATTGAAAATGTTTGATCCATGAAACTATATTAACATTCCTTATTGGGCTTTGAGCTTATCCCATTTGTTGATAATCTTTCAAGTAAGTTCAAGCGAGGAGTGACTGTTAGGAGGGAAATTTGGCTTTATTAGGACATTTGTTTAAACTCTTTTTATTTTGGAGATTGTTTAAATGTTAAAACTTAATTCTAGTAGGAATTATTTTTGAGTTTGGAGTTATTTGGACAATAACACTTTGGTTGATGTATTAGTTTTTTTTAAAGTTGATACTTTGAGATTTTAGAATTTTGTCCTACTACTCTGGATAGGAATTTGGTAATTGGTAAATTTTCAGTTACAATACGAATGTTTGTATCATTTCCACTTTGAGCCTTTGAACTTGAGGTGTGAAATAATCATCATGTCCTGGAGTGGGCTTTGGGGCATGACATAATGTGTGTGCATTACATGAAAATTCAAAATTATTAGTATGATAGTTAAATGTCAACTAATATGAATATTAAATTAAAAAATATATTTAATATCATAAAATCATAATTTTTACTAGTTTAAAGAAAGAAATAAATTTTAGGTAGAGAAAAGAATCATATGACAACCATCAAGAAACACAGCAACAAATATGCACTAGTTAAGATCCAAGATGTTAGACAACTGAAAAGTCTCAAATTGAAAAGTTGTTAGTAGAAGAAACTGTTACCATAAGCTGTTAGGAACTATTAGCAACTTCATCTGTATATAAACCTAAAAGATCAATAACAGAAAGTAATGTGGATTTTCTTGTTCAAACTACTCCATCAAGATTTCTCTCATCATAGAAGAAACAAAAACTTTTTTTATTATTCTTAACTAATAGGAATTTTTCATGAAAAAGTTATAATATTTTAATTAACATTTTTAAAACTTTTAAGACTATCATTAATTCCAACTCAAAATATATTCAATAAAAGAGCTAAATTTTAAAAATAAGGGAAAAGAAAAAAAAATGAAAAATAAGGACAAATAGAAACTAAGTTAAAACGTTATTAATTTTTAATCCAATAAAACTTTACATTTCTTTTTTTTTTTTTTTAATTTGAAACCCATTTTCAAGGAGGTAACATTTTTCTTTTAAAATTCTGAAATATTAGTTCAAATATCACAATTTGTTTATTATAACAATGTTTGAATATAAGAAACTTAAAAATAAAAATAAAAGAAATAAAAGTGGTGTTATAGAGAAATACATAAATTAGAAAAGAAAATTCTCTTTTTAATAAAACAGATAGATATAGAAATATCAATTTTTTACTCTCTAAATTGTGTGCATTCATACATCTTTTCATTTTTCTATTGGGCATAACTCTCAACATTCCTGAAAAGAAATTAAGAGTTAAAAAAAAATGTATAAATAAGTTTCTAATTTGAAGAATAATTACACATAAATATTGAAGATTATGAGGATTTAAAGAAAAGAAAAATAAATTACTAAAAAATTCAATAAATAAATTAACAAATAAAATTTTAAATAATGATAATTTAATGTGAATTGAGAAGAAAAATTATTAGTCTCTCAAACAAAACTATTTAAAATTTTAAAAAAAAATTAGGTTTAATTGAAGAAAGTTGGGATGAGGAAAGTTATTTTTTTTCTAATTTGAAATTTAAACACGTACCATACCTATATCTATATCTATGCTACTCCATATCTATTACCAATAATCTAAACTTGATAGAAAATTTTGAAAAATCAAGTGTGTAGGATTTTTCTTCTCTAAAATAACTTTATCACATATTAAAAATTGCTCGTATGTCCTATATATAAAAAATATTTTTGTAAATTTTTCCTTCCTTAACATACTCTTTCTCATATTAAAAAATATTTTCATGCATTATATATTTCTTTGATATTTTTAATATATATATTTTTTTCCTTATTAATTATCCTAAACTCTAAACCATCTATTTTTCTCTCAACATTCTTTTTCCATATTTCTTTAATATATAACATTCTTTATATATATATATATATATAAAGAATTCTAAATTATTTATTTATTTATTAATTACTTTGGAACTTTATTTACCTTTTTTAAAATCTAAACTTTCTCTTTTCATATTTCATTAATACATTATTCTTTTTAATTCTAATAAAATTTCAATTCAATGTAAATTTTATAATATTATAAAAAAAAAATTAGAATTCTTTTAGTGGTGATTCTTAGAAATGTTTTTAACCTAAAAAGTGTTTTGGAAAAAAAAAAATCAAGGCCTATTTGGTAACTATTTTCGAAAATGGTTTTAAAAAAACAGTTTTTAAGAATGTTTTTGGAGAAAAAAAAATTGTTTGAAAACCTAAAATATTTTTAATCTACTTTTAATATTATTAATATGTTTTAAAAATAATTTTTATATCTAATATTTTATTTTAAATCATTCAACATATTTCTATAGTAATTTTTTAAAACAACCCCCATAAAATAGGTGAAAACTAACATAAAACAACTAGAAAATGTTATCTGACTACACCTCTTTCTATATTATTCTAAAAGAACACGAAATAAAAAATCTCAAAACAAAGTGTTTATAATATATAGATTTGTGCATTATGTTGTCCTCTTAAACCAAACATTAGATAGAAAATTGTAAAGGTCGAAGTTGAATAGGTAAAATAGTACATCAATAAGATGTTTAGTAATAATAACTTAGCTAATTATTAGTTTATAATGTACTATTCTCTTTCTTTCTTTCTTTCGTTTTTTTTTGGCAAACAATTTGTAACTTTGAATTGAATTTCTTAAATTTTAATCCAATAGACTTTGGAGAATGAAAAGATTTGAATGAAGAAGAAGAGGGTAACAATAGTGTGTTTTCATATTTTAATAATAACAACAACAACAAAATTAAACAAAAGACATCCACTAAAAGAATAATATAATCAAAGTTATTATTTATAAACTTTATTGATATTATAGATCGATATTATTCATATTATACTCATATGTAGCATATGATCAACAATAACAATGACAAACATGACGACCACCAGATAATTTTTTGCACAAGCCACCCTTTGAACATTTTGTGATACAGTATGTCCAACATTTTCCACCATTTGGATCATCATCTTTGCCAGGAGCACAGTGTCCAAGTTTTGGGTGATCTTTGCAACACCTTCCATCTTGTTGACTAACCACTTCCTTGCAAACTGAAAACATGAATAGCAAAACTCATTAATATGACATGCATTATAATCAATTGACTTATTAGTATCATTATTAAAATTTGTTACATAATTTCTAGAACTTCTTTTCTACAAATGCACATATATATATATATATACATCATCAATTATTAAAAAATATTTATTTTAATAAAATTTTGTTTTCTACATGTTTTCTAGGTAAAATTAATATGACATATATCTTCATTGAATAATCATATCTAATGGAAATCATATGAAAATTATTCAATAAACAGAATCTACAATTTTGAAATCAAAGATTTAAAAATCATTATATTATAATATTAAAAAGCCTAAACTTACAATTAAAATAATGGAAGTTTGAAAGATGGATAAAAGAAAAATTATTTATATAAGTGGTATATATAAAAACCAACCTAGGGACAATATGACAACCATTGTAAGGAAAAATGACCCGAAACTCCTTGATTTGGCCATCTCTTTCGCCTTAAAATTTTGGTTGTAGTTTTTCACTAAAATTTGAGTGTGAAACCACTTAAAAACTTGAAAGAAAGATGAAGAGAAAGCAACCGAAAAGAGAAGTTATTTTAAAAAAAAAAATTGTTCTCACATCTATTTTTTTCTTATAGGTGATTCTCTATTTATATGTATTGAACGTTAGCTAATAATATCAAAACTAACTATAATTAATTACAACTGTATATGGTTTAATATGTTGAAAAATCTCTATTATAGGAAGACTTAACGGGAACGGGTGGAAGCTTATAGGGGAAGAAAGAAAAGCTGGAAAGGGGGGAAGGAACGGACGAGACTTTTTGGGGAGAGCTTGAGAAAGGGAGTTGGAAGCTGGGCTCGAGGGGATACTTGTCAGGTATGGCCACATCGTTTTTCCTGTTTCCGATTCTCTTCACTAATTTGCTCCATTTTCTATTGATTGTTTTTTTTAGCATTTTCGTGTTGACTGAGAGTGGGCGTTGAGGATTACATGTTTGTTCCGACTGATCTCTAAGTTGTTTTGATTGTGCTACAGTGTGTTCACTCTTTTTATTTGGTTTGGTTGGGATTGGTTTGGCTTTGTATTGGTTTCTCTGTAAAATGCTTGCAACTATGTTTTCGGTTTATATTTAAATTCCATTTTTGCTTAATCCCACCATCACTAGTTTATCACCCATCACCATACCCATCCTATATCCATTTGGAGATCATTTCAGCTAGACGCGCAAGAATCCGAGGAAGTCCAGTTGTCTCAGGCAATAAAATGGCTCTCCATCTGCCGGTCCCATGCATGGCTTGATATAAAATTTGAAAATCCGGATTATCATTTACAGAGGTAGTTTGCAGGATCTATTGGGATGGTATTATGAAATATATGAAAGAGGATGAGCCCAACTATGATCGGGTTGTTGAACTCATGCTGGAAGTGAGGGATAAAATCTGCAATGTAGCTCCTCGGAGCTGGAAACCAGAGATTGTTGAAGCTAGTAAGCGGGATATCTGGTATAGCACTGGAATCTTTACCTGAAACACTTAAGCTTAACCTCAATAGGCTGAGAGCTGTTCAAGCCCAGATTCAGAAGATCCTTGTGATTTCCACCAGCATTCTTGTTTGTCGACAAATCCTCATGAGTGAGGTAGCACTAGCCAACCTTGTGGAGATGGAAAACATGGTAGTTAGGTGTGGAGAAGAAGTCTCAGAGTTGTTGGGCCATTCCAAACAGGCCCAACGTCTGAACCACTCTGTCAAGTAATGTTTCGTGTAGGTGATCTGGAAAGGTCTATCAAGTTCTATGAAGAGGGCTCGGGGATGAATAAAATAAATTATTAAATATGATTATAAGGAAATATTTATGAAAAACCAAATAAATAAAAAATTCTCACATCAAGGTCCACAAAAAGATTTGCAAATTTTCAAAATTGAAACCAAATAGCACCTACTTAAGAAAATTATTTAACAAAATTTCAAATATAAAATAAAAATTCCGTTCTATTAGAAACATTTCATACTAAAAAAAAAACTTTTACATATATTGAGATAATGAAAAATAAATTAGGATAATAATTATATGAAAAAAAAAATGAAGGGAAAGAAAAAAAAAGGAAAAAGGAATTTCAAATATTAAATAGGTCTCAACGAAGATTTTATTTTATTTTTCTATTTTATGGAAATATTAATATATTATAATATAGTTTTCCTTTATTATAATAAATATATATATTATAATAATTTAATTCAACATTAATATTTCTTATATTAAAATAAAAATATGGTAAATTCAATTTGATGGTAATTTTTTATTTTTCCCAGATTTTATGTTAACACATCCTAGTAACAAAGACAAATAGGATAAGAATAGAATGACTTTGTGTCTTTTTTGTCTGCCACCTAATGATTTTTTCTATTCAAATTGAAGATTTCTTTACTTGAAATTATTATTTTTAAAATAACACATACTTTTAAAATAGAATAATAAATATACTCTTTAGTGAATAAAGATTTTAAGGTGAATCGTCCAATTAAGGAATTTTAGGTCAAATTAATCATTTGAGCAAATAAAATATAAGTTATTAAAATTATTGTTTAAACCAAACTATTTTATTTTTAAAAATCAATTTAAAATTATATTTTAAAAAATAAAAAATAAAAACCTTAGTTTTAAATTTAAATTAGAACCAAAACTCCTTATTGAGACTTTTTCCAAACTAAATAATTTTTCATTTATATTTACATTTTGAGTTTGATAGTATTTGTTATATCTTATATTAGATAGAGGAAAAAATTCAAATTCATGTACATGTATAAGCTCCTTAACTATGTAGACATATTTTAAAATTGTGAGGGTATAAACTTTAGTTTCCATATTTCCTAACAAAATTAGATATTACATTTTTTTTAGTAAGTTTTTTTATATCTTCCTTATAGTTACTAAATATAAGGAAAAACAAAATTGAAAATAAAATTATGAATATTGTTAAATAAAAATAATTATACATAAATTATATGGATCATCACTTTATGATTAAATATGTTCGAAAAATTTTACAAATTATTATGAAAGGTAAAAAATATTATCATGCATATCAATTCTCATCCCATTGTTTTTTTTTTTCCCTCAAATTTCCATATTAGGTAGGTGAAAAACTCTAGAACAATTATGTTTATGGCATACAGAAATATTTTTCCCATCACCCATTTTACCCAAAATCCTTTTATACCACACTCAACATCAAACATTGAGTTTGTTGACAAATCCATAAAATCATGTGAGATTTGATGCATTGAATTAGTCTAGTAACTTGTAAAAATAATTTAGAATTCAAAATTGTCTTGGAATGCATTTGTTTCTCCTTTGCATATAATTATTTTTAAAAAAAAAATTAATTTAATTAACCTCACAAAGATAAATAAATAATAAAATTGAGAGAAAGTAGGATGGCAACTTTAAATGGATGAATTTTATAAAACAAAAAATTATAGGGATTAAATGAATGAGAGAGAAAAGAAAATTCCATGGATTTGAGAATTATGTTGTCCTTTTAAACCAAACATGCAAAGATAAGTCAAGTTAACCAATGCCTAATTATATTTTATTTATTATTTTCTACAAACAACTCATATATTTGAATTAAATTCCTAATACTTTAGTTCAATAGATAATAATATCTAAATAAAAAAGAGACTAAATAATAATGATAACAACAATACCAACTAGAACAAAAAACATCCTTCAATACGAAGAAGGTGGTAATTATTAATTAATCATAAATTTTATTGATATTATAGATGTATTATTGATATTATTTAAAGATAGAGCATATGCATCATCAATAATAACAATAATAAATAGGACCTTATATAATTTTTTGCAAATGCCTCCTTTTGAACATTCCGTTGTACAAAATGTCCAACATTTTTCACCATTTGAATCATCATTTTTGCCAATAACACAATGACCAAGTTCAGGATGATCTTTGCAATATCTTTCATCTTGTTAGCTAACAACTTCCTTACAAACTAAAAACATGAATAACGAAACCCATCAATATGTTAATGTGTATAGGAACCAATTTATAATTGCATTTGTGTTGAAGTTTGTTTTCATGCATTTTAGGCAAAAGATTTTAGAAATTACGAAACATTACAAAACTAACTTCATCATATATATATATAATATTGTTCTTTTATGGTATCAGTCATAAAAAGCTTCAATAAGCAAACACAAAATCTAGTATTATTCTTTTTATTTTTTTTTTCAATAATGTTTGAACCTCAAAACAACCCTATTATCATCAATGTTTTTCCACTCACTCAAAACTTGATCGCCATTGTAATAATAGAGTTGAATTAGAATTTATTCGAGTCATTATGTTTAACTTTTTAACCTGACTTGTTTATGATTTAATTAGTCTTTTAAACAAGTCAAATATGATTCAACAAATTATGCTTATAAACAAGTTAATCAACATGATTATTATATAGGTCAATTTGTGTTATATAAGTCGATTGGAAAAGAATTTATTTATTAAATGGGTTATATAAATACAAATTTAATTCAAATATGATTAATCAATCAATGAAAAATGTGTTGAATTCTAATTATATCAATCTTTTCCTGCCCTAATAATTTCCAAAATCAATCCCTTTAATCTAGCATTAATGTGTAGATTTGTGTGGAAGTTGGAGAGAAGAGGGAAGAAAAAACACATGAAGAATGGGTGGAATGTTTGGTTGCTTAAGGCTAGATGTGATAGGAGTTTGGGGGAGAGGAGAACCGAGTAGGTCATATGTGACCCCCCATTTGGGTTTTCTACTAACAAAAGGGCACCACTACAACGACCACTTTCCTACCCTAATTTGTGTTCCATACTTAGGTACGTTATTAATTCTCCATTAGGCTTACGGCTTTATTATCAATAATTTCATTTTTTTTCTTCAATTTTCTTAGGAAACCACATGGACCATAAATTACCATGTGGGCCTAAACCATGACTATAAATGGGTTAACTTGGTGGTAGCAAAGTTGGGCCCTACCAACATTGTATTATTATAATCTGTGTGGCCTATTACATGGTGAAAAAATATGGGTATTTCTATGAATACCCCTTAAATAATTGAAAGTCCAATAAAAAACATCGAGAAGGGGTAAATGAGTGATTTTAAAATTTTTTAAAAATTATGATCACTTTTTTATCCAAAATGTTATAAGGAGAACTTGGATATTCAAATATGATTTACCCCAATAAAAAACTTATTTTTATGGTAATTGATATCCAAAATTAATAATATATGTTGAAATAAGTTAGAAATAATAATGATAACCACCATAATAACCAAACTAACAAACTCAACAACAATCCCAACAAATCTATCAAAGATATCCTAAGAGAAGTTAAGGATAACAATAATTGGTTATAGTTATAACAACCATAACCACCAATATAACCAACCCAATAACCTCAATAATAAATTAACCAACCAATTCAATATCTTCCAATTTTGAATGCATTTGATTTGGTTTTGATGAGAAATTGTTTTGAAATGGATATGAGAAAGTTTTGTTGAAAAGTTTGAATATATTAGTATTTTGAACTCAAAAGTTTTTATGAAAATAAGTATATGTTATATCTCCTATTTGAACGCATGATTGAAAATATTTGATCCATGAAACTATATTAATATTCCTTATTGGGCTTTGAGCTTATCCCATTTGCTGATAATCTTTCAAGTAACCTCAGTTCAAGCGAGGAGTGACTGTTAGGAGAGAAATTTGGCTTTATTAGGACATTTGTTTAAACTCTTTTTATTTTGGAGATTGTTTAAATGTTAAAACTTAATTCTAGTTGGAATTATTTTGAGTTTGGAGTTATTTGGGCAATAACACTTTGGTTGATGTATTAGTCTTTTTTAAAGTTGATACTTTGAGATTTTAGAATTTTGTCCTACTACTCTAGACAGGAATTTGGTAATTGGTAAATTTTCAGTTACAATACGAATGTTTGTATCATTTCCACTTTGAGCCTTTAGACTTGAGGTGTGAAATAATCATCATGTCCTGGAGGGGGCTTTGGGGCGTGAGTGCATTACACGAAAATTCAAAATTATTAGTATGATAGTTAAATGTCAACTAATATGAATATTAAATTTAAAAATATATTTAATATCATAAAATCATAATCTTTACTAGTTTAAAGAAATAAATAAATTTTAGGTAGAGAAAAGAATCATAAGATAACCATCAAGAAACACAGCAACAGATATGCACCAGTTAAGATCCAAGATGTTAGACAACTGAGAAGTCTCAAACTGAAAAGTTGTTAGCAGAAGAAACTGTTACCATAAGCTGTTAAGAACTGTTAGCAACTTTATCTCTATATAAACCTAAAACATCAATAACAAAAAGTAATGTGGATTTTCTTGTTCAAACTGCTCCATCAAGATTTCTCCCATCATAGAAGAAACAAAAACTTTTTTTTTTTTTTTTTTTTTATTCTTAACTGATAGGAATTTTTCATGAAAAAGTTATAATATTTTAATTAACATTTTTAAAACTTTTAAGACTATCATTAATTCCAACTCAAAATATTTACAATAAAAGAGCTAAATTTTAAAAATAGGGGAAAAGAAAAAAATAATAATAATAAGGACAGATAGAAACTAAGTTAAAACATTATTAATTTTTAATCCAATAAAACTTTACATTTCTATTTTTTTTTTAAATTTGAAACCCATTTTCAAGGAGGTAAAATTTTTTCTTTTAAAATTCTAAAATATTAGTTCAAATATCACAATTCGTTTATTATAACAACGTTTGAATATAAGAAACATAAAAATAAAAATAAAATAAATAAAAGTGGTGTTTTAGAGAAATAAATAAATTAGAAAAGAAAATTCTCTTTCTAATAAAACAAATAGATATAGAAATATCAATTTTTTACTCTCCGAATTGTGTACATTCATACATCTTTTCATTTTTCTATTGGGCATAACTCTCAACATTCCTGAAAAGAAATTAAGAGTTAAAAAAATATGTATAAATAAGTTTCTAATTTGAAGAATAACCACACATAAATATTTAAGATTAAGAGGATTTAAAGAAAAGTAAAATAAATTATTAAAAAAATTCAATAAATAAATTAACAAATAAAATTTTAAATAATAATAATTTAAGGTGAATTGAGAAGAAAAATTATTAGTCACTCAAATAAAACTATTTAAAATTTTAAAAAATAGAAAAATAAATTAGGTTTAATTGAAGAAAGTTGGGATGAGGAAAGTTATTTGTAATAAATACTAACTACATTTAGTGAGAAATAAAAAATTAATAATGGAAACCGTTTTTTACTTCTATGCACTTTCTTTCTCTTTCTAATTTTTTTTTTCTAATTTGAAATTTAAGCAGGTACCATACCTATATCTATATCTATGCTACTCCATATCAATTACCAATAATCTAAACTTGATAGAAATTTTTGAAAAATCAAGTGTGTGTAGGATTTTTCTTCTCTAAAATAACTTTTTCACATATTAAAAATTGCTCATATGTCCTATATATAAAAAAAAAATTTGTAAATTTTTCCTTCCTTAACATACTCTTTATCATATTAAAAAGTGTTTTCATGCATTATATATTTCTTTGATATTTTTAATATATATATTTTTTTCCTTATTAATTATCCTAAACTCTAAACCATCTATTTTTCTCTCAATATTCTTTTTCCATATTTCTTTAATATATAACATTCTTTATATATATATATATATATATATAAAGATTTCTAAATAATTTATCTATTTATTAATTACTTTGGAACTTTATTTACCTTTTTTAAAATCTAAACTTTCTCTTTTCATATTTCATTAATACATTATTCTTTTTAATTCTAATAAAATTTCAATTCAATGTTAATTTTATAATATTACAAAAAATTTAGAATTCTTTTAGCGGGGATTCTTAGAAATGTTTTTAACCCAAAAAGTGTTTTTGAAAAAAAAAAAAAATCAAGGCCTATTTGGTAACTATTTTCAAAAATAGTTTTTAAAAAACAATTTTTGTAGCAAAAAAAAAAAATTGTTTGAAAACCTAAAATATTTTTAATCTACTTTTAATATTATAAATATGTTTGAAAAATAATTTTTATATCTGATATTTTATTTTAAATCATTCTACATGTTTCTATAGTTATTTTTTAAAACAACTCCTATAAAAACATATGAAAACTAACATAAAACAACTAAAAGATGTTATCTAAAAACACCTCTTTCTCTATTATTCTAAAAGAATACAAAATAAAAAATCTCAAAACAAAGTGTTTATAATATATAGATTTTGGTATTATGTTGTCCTCTTAAGCCAAACATTAGATAGAAAATTGTAAAGGTTGAAGTTGAATAGTACATCAATAAGATGTTTAGTAATAATAACTTGGTTAATTATTAGTTTATAATATACTATTCTCTTTCTTTCTTTCGTTTTGTTTTTTTTTGGCAAACAATTTGTAACTTTGAATTGAATTTCTTAAATTTTAATCCAATAGACTTTGGAAAATGAAAATATTTAAATGAAGAAGAAGAGGGTAACAATAGTGTGTTTTTCATATATTAATAATAACAATAACAATAACAATAAAATTAAACAAAAGACATCCACTAAAAGAATAATATAATCAAAGTTATTATTTATAAACTTTATTGATATTATAAATCGATATTATTCATATTATACTCATATGCAACATATGATCAACAATAACAATGACAAACATGATGACCACCAGATAATTTTTTGCACAAGCCACCCTTTGAACATTCTGTGATACAGTATGTCCAACATTTTCCACCATTTGGATCATCATCTTTGCCAGGAGCACAGTGTCCAAGTTCTGGGTGATCTTTGCAACACCTTCCATCTTGTTGACTAACCACTTCCTTGCAAACTGAAAACATGAATAACAAAACTCATTAATATGACATGCATTATAATCAATTGACTTATTAGTGTCATTCCTAAAATTTGTTACATAATTTCTAGAACTTCTTTTCTACAAATGCGCATACATATATACATCATCAATTATTAAAAATATTTATTTTAATAAAATTTTGTTTTCTACATGTTTTCTAGGTAAAATTAATATGAAATATATCTTCATTGAATAATCATATCTAATGGAAATCATATGAAAATTATTCAATAAACAGAATCTACAATTTTGAATTCAAAGATTTAAAAATCATTCTATTATAATATTAAAAAACCTAAACTTACAATTAAAAATTATGGAAGTTTGAAAGATGGATAATAGAAAAATTATTTATATGAGTGGTACAAATAAAAACCAACCTAGGGACAATATGACAACCATTACAAGGAAAAATGACCCGTAACTCCTTGATTTGGCCATCTCTTTCGCCTTAAAATTTTGGTTGTAGTTTTTCACTAAAATTTGAGTGTGAAACCACTGACAAACTTGAAAGAAAGATGAAGAGAAAGCAATTGAAAAGAGAGAACTTTTTTAAAAAAAAATTATTCTCACATCTTTTTTTTTTCTTATAGGTGATTCTCTATTTATATGTATTGAAGGTTAGATAATAATATCCAAACTAACTATAATTAATTATTATATGGTTTAATATGGTGAAAAATCTCAATTATAGGAAGACTTACAATAAGTAAAGAATATCAATAAAAGGAAAGAGAAGACTAACCAAAAGAAATTCAATCTTGAAAAAAATATTAATTCCAATCAACTTTGTAAAGTCAATCTATCTCCTAATAAAATATTTGAATAAAAAGAGAATTAATTTTAATATTGAAAAAGGAAATACTTTACATGCTTACACGTGGTTTCTCTTAATTGCCTATTTTAAATTCTAAAGTTTCTCTTTTTATGTTTCATTAATACATTATATTTTTAAATATAATATAATTTTAATTCAATTTAAATTTTATAATATTGTCAAAATTTATAATAAGTCAGCTTAAATAATAAAGTCTTTCAACGTAAATAGTTAGAGAAAACTATATTTTATCCAAAAAAAAATATTAAACAATATATAATTTGGTATAAAGATAAAAGGTTTTCAAATTTTCAAAATTGAAACCAAAGAGAACCTACTTAAGAAAATTATTTAACAAAATTTCAAATATAAAATTATAAAAATTCGGTTCTATTAGAAACATTTCATACTAAAACAAAAAAACTTTTACATATATTGAGATAAAATAAATTAGGATAATAATTATATGAAAAAAAATGAAGAGAAAAAAAAATAAAAAGAAGGGAAAAGTAAGTTCCAATATTAAATAGGTCTTAACAAAGATTTGATTTTATTTGATTTGATTTTTTCCATTTTATAGAAATATTAATATATTATAATATAGTTTTCCTTTATTATAATAAAAAATATATATTATAATAATTTCATTCAACTTTAATATATTATAATAAAAATATGGTAAATTCGATTTGATGGTAATTTTTTATTTTTCCCATATTTTGTGTTAACATGTTTTAGTAACAAAGACAAATAGGATAAGAATAAATGACTTTGTGTCTTTTTTGTCCGCCACCCTAAGGTTTGAAATATCTGTAAACAATATTTGGATTTTACAGATATATCAAAATTTTTGGAAATATTCATGGATATTTTGACAAAAATATCAAATATTTGAAAAAACTATAAATAATTATAAAATAAATAAAAAAAATCACATTTTAACATGGTTTTAAAAACCAGCCGAACCGACCGGTTTGACCATCAGCCGGTCACAATTCTAGTCCGATCTAACCAATTGGATCATAAAGCAATTGAACCGGAATTGGACTGCTTGAACTAACGGTCCAACCGGTGAATCGGACGAACTGGTCGGTTCCCTTCGGACCTAGCAACTCATTTTCCTTGCCCCTTCCCTATGCGGTTGGCATCTCCGTTGTCGCTTGGAGTGTCGTCTTGCTAGTAGCACCCCCTCGACGCTAGGAACCCCACCCCAAACCCCCCCCCCCCCCTCCATGCCCCATTGAAAAGCCTCCCCACTTGGCCCCCAACATGCTGCAAATTCGATCGTCCTGCCAGCAGCACCCCCGTCGCATCATAATTTAATTTTGATGTTTTATATTTAATTTATTGTAGTGATATGTTTAATATTTAATTTATTTATTTATTTTTTATTTATTGCACCTTGAAAATTTAATTTATTGAAATTATTAAAAATATTTGATTGATTGACATCTACAAGTAAAAATTTTTGTGAAAAAACTTAACAAACATAATAGTTACTGTCAAAATTTAGATAAAATTTATTCCAGTTGGTCCGACCAAATTGGTAACTTTTCCAATTCAATGACCGGTTCGGTTTTGAAAATATTACATTTTAAAATTATTTTGTAAATGTAATTGACATAAATATTATTATGAAAATAAATATTTATATGCATATATTGGTCTTAATATATAATTTATTATTTATCTTATCAAATTATTTTTAATTTATAAAATATTAGAACTTTATTATTATCATTATTATTTATATTTTAATTTTTTTTAAATAAATTTATATTTTAAATATTTTAAAATAAAAACATTCAAAATTAAAAAGATAAGTATAAAAAATTTAAAAGTAAAGTTAATTTTTTAGAATAAGATTAATAAGATAAATTATGATACATTTAATATTAAAATTATAATTTATTTAATTCAAATACATTTAATAGTGTGAAATAAATGATGATATATATATGATTTTTTTTAATATTTATATTTAATTATCATATAAATAATATAAAAAAAGACTTATTAAAAAAATTATAATATTGATTTTTATATTTTTATTAATCAATTAAATATAATTTAAAATAAAATAATTAGAATTACTCCAATGGTAGCCACGGTTTTGATTTAATAAAAATTAAGATCGATAATTAATAATTAATAATTATTTATATGGAGGAAAATGTTCTCATGATTTGTTTCCTTTTATATATATATATATATATATTAAATCTAAAACTGAAAAAGGCCACCACTTCTCTCACTCGAGGCATCAAGAAGCCCTTTTCTGAAGTTGCCCTCCAGACGAGAGAATCCCTAAAAAGGCCCTATTTTCCTCTGCCACTCTCAATCCTCGCAGGTACTAATCTAATCATGTTATTATTATTTTATTTTTTCAACCCCATTTGATTCCCAAGAAAATCCATCCCCCGTTTGATCATCCTCGTTTGATTTCCGAGAAAATCTTCCTCTGCCACTCTCAATCCTCGCAGGTACTAATCTAATCATGTTATTGTTATTATTATTATTTTTACAACCCCCATTTGATTCCCATGAAAATCCATCCCCCATTTGATTTCCGGGAAAATTCATCCTCGTTTGATTTCCGAGAAAATCTTCCTCTGCCACTCTCAACCCTCGCAGTTACTAATCTAATCATGTTGTTATTATTATTATTATTATTATTTTTGCAACCCCCATTTGATTTCCAGGAAAATTCATCCTCGTTCGATTTCCAAGAAAATCTTCCTTTGCCACTCTCAAATCCTCGCAGGTACTAATCTAATCATGTTATTATTATTATTATTATTATTATTGCCACTCTCAAATTCATCCTCGTTCGATTCCCATGAAAATCCGTCCCCCATTTGATTTCTGGGAAAATTCATCCTCGTTTGATTTCCTGAGAAAATCCATGCAAAACCCCCCAAGGAAAACAAAAAATTGCTTTTTATTTTGCTCCCTGTGTTTTCTGGATCTGTTCTAGGGGTCTCTTTGCTTTTATGCCACTGGATTTAAATTTCACGAACCATAAATCCACGATTTTTGAGCTAGGCTGAAGAACACAACCTTTGCCTGCAAATCATGATCAGATTACCAAATAGCATCTTATTGTGCCTGGACTGGACGTGTAGGAAATATCGGGAAATTTCCCGACTAAAAATACCGATAAATACGGAAATATCACCGATATTTCCGAAAAATTACCGAAATTTCCACCGATAATGGTTACGAAGGAGCCAGTCGATAATCGTCGCCGAAATTTTTTGATATTTCTTTACTTAAAATTATTATTTTTAAAATAACACATACTTTTAAAATAGAATAATAAATATATTCTTTAGTGAAGAAAGATTTTAAGGTGCATTGCCCAATTAAGGAACTTTAGGTCAAATTAATCATTTTGAGCAAATAAAATATAAGTTATTAAAATTGTTGTTGTTTAAACCAAACTATTTTATTTTTAAAAATTAATTTAAAATTATATTTTAAAAAAATGATTTTAAAAAATAAAAAATAAAAACCCTAGTTTTAAATTTAAATTAGAACCAAAACTCCTTATTGGGACTTATTCCAAACTAAATAATTTTTCATTTATATTTACATTTTGAGTTTGATAGATATTTGTTATATCTTATATTAGATAGAGGATAAAATTTAAATTTATAACGTTATATATGTATGAATTTCTTAATTATATAGACATGTTTTAAAACTTAGGGTACAACTTTAGTCTCTATATTTGTTTTAAAAAAATTAGATATTATATTTTTTTTAATAAGTTTTTTTATATCTTCCTTACTTATGATTATTAAATATAAGGAAAAAAAATTGAAAATAAAATTATGAATATTTTGAAATAAAAATAATTGTACATAAATGATATGGATCATCACTTTATGATTAAATATGTTTGAAAATTTTACAAATTATTATGAAAGGTTAAAAATATTATCATGCATATCAATTTTTATCCCATTGTTTTTATTTTTTTTTGCTCAAATTTCCATATCACGTAGGTGACAAACTCTAGAACAATTATGTTTATGGCATATTGAAATATTTTTCCCATCACCCATTTTACCCAAAATCCTTTTATACCACACTCAACATCAAACATTGAGTTTGTTGACAAGTCCTTAAAATAATGTAAGATTTGATTCATTGAATTAGTCTAGTAACGTCTAAAACTAATTTAGAATTCAAAATTGTTTCGGAATGCATTTGTTTCTCCTTTGCATACAATTATCTAAAAAAAAAAATTAATTTAATTACCCTCACTAAGATAAATAAAAAATAAAAATGAGAGAAATAAGGATGACATCTTTACATGAATGAATTTTATAAAACAAAAAATTATAGGGATTAAATGAATGAGAGAGAAAGGAAAATTCCATGGATTTGAGAATTCATAACTCATATCTTTGAATTAAATTCCTAATATTTTAATTGGATGGATAATAATATCTAAATAAAAAAGAGACTAAATAATAATGATAACGATAATATCGAAGAAGGTGGTAATTATTAATTAATCATAAATTTTATTGATATTATAGAGGTATTATTGATGTTATTTAAAGATAGAGTATATAGATCATCAATAATAACAATGATAAATAGGACCTTATATAACTTTTTGCAAGTGCCTCCTTTTGAACATTCCATTGTACAAAATGTCCAACATTTTTCACCATTTGAATCATCATTTTTGCCAAAAACACAATGACCAAGATCAGAATGATCTTTGTAATACCTTCCCTCTTGTTAGCTAACAAATTTCTTACAAACTAAAAACATGAATAACAAAACCCATCAGTATGTTAATGTATAGGAACCAATTTATAATTGCATTTGTGTTGAAGTTTATTTTCGTGCATTTTAGGCAAAAGATTTTAGAAATTGCGAAACATTACAAAACTAACTTCAACATATATATATATATATATATATCAAATCTTGTTATTTTATGGTGTTAGAGCCATAAAAAGCTTCAATAAGCAAACACAAAAAATCTAGCATTATTCCTATATATATATATATATATATGGAAAATACAACACGTTATTAATTCAAATCTTATTCTTTTATGGTGTCAGAGTCATAAAAAGCTTCAACCTAGTATTATTTTTTTCTTTCTTTTTTCTTTTTCAATAATGGTTGAACCTCAAAACAGCCCTATTATCATCAACGTTTTTCCATTGTACAAAATGTCCAACATTTTTCACCATTTGAATCATCATTTTTGCCAAAAACACAATGACCAAGATCAGAATGATCTTTGTAATACCTTCCCTCTTGTTAGCTAACAAATTTCTTACAAACTAAAAACATGAATAACAAAACCCATCAGTGTGTTAATGTATAGGAACCAATTTATAATTGCATTTGTGTTGAAGTTTATTTTCGTGCATTTTAGGCAAAAGATTTTAGAAATTACGAAACATTACAAAACTAACTTCAACATATATATATATATATATATATATATATCAAATCTTGTTATTTTATGGTGTTAGAGCCATAAAAAGCTTCAATAAGCAAACACAAAAAATCTAGCATTATTCCTATATATATATATATATATGGAAAATACAACACGTTATTAATTCAAATCTTATTCTTTTATGGTGTCAAAGTCATAAAAAGCTTCAACCTAGTATTATTTTTTTCTTTCTTTTTTCTTTTTCAATAATGGTTGAACCTCAAAACAGCCCTATTATCATCAACGTTTTTCCACTCACTCAAAACCTGATTTCCATTGTAATAATAGAGTCGAATTAGAATTTATTCGAGTCAATATGTTTAAATTTTTAACCTAACTTGTTTATAATTTAATTGGTCTTTTAAACAAGTCAAATACGATTCAACAGATTATGCTTATAAACAAGTTAATCAACATGATTATTATATAGGTCAATTTGTGTTATATAAGTCGATTGGAAAAGAATTTATTTATTAAATGGGTTATATAAATACAAATTTAATTCAAACATGATTAATCAATCAATGAAAAATGTGTTGAATTCTAATTATATCAATCTTTATCAGCCTTAATAATTTCCAAAATCAATCCCTTTAATCTAGCATTAATGTGTAGATTTGTGTGGAAGTTGGAGAGGAGAAGAGGGAAGAAAAAACACATGAAGAATGGGTGGAATGTTTGGTTGCTTAAGGTTAGATGTGAGGAGTTTGGGGAAGAGGAGACCTGAGTAGGTCATATGTGGCCTCCCATTTGGGTTTTCTACTAACAAAAGGGCACCACTACAACGACCACTTTTCTACCCTAATTTATGTTCCATACTTAGGTACGTTATTAATTCTCCATCAGGCTTGCGGCTTTATTGTTAGTAATTTCATTTTTTTTTTCAATTTTCTTAGGAATCCACATGGACTAGAAATTACCATGTGGGCCTAAACCATGACTATAATGGGTTACCTTGGTGGTAGCAAAGTTGGGCCCTACCAACATGGTATTATTATAATCTGCGTGGCCTATTACATGGTGAAAAATATATGGGTATTGCTTTGAATACCCCTTGAATAATTGAAGTTCAATAAAGAACATCGAGAGGGGGTAAATGAGTGATTTTAATTTTTTTTTTTAAAAAAAAAATTGTAAATTATGATCACTTTTTTTTATCCAAAATATTATAAGGATAACTTGGATATTCAAATAGGATTTTACCCCAATAAAAATCTTATTTTTATGGTTAATTGATATCCAAAATTAATAACATATGTTGAAATATGCTAGGAATAATAATGATAACCACCATAATAACCAAACTAACAAACTCAACAACAATCCCAATAACCTCAATAACAAATTAACCAACCAATTCAATATCTTCAACCAGAATATAAGCATGAATAAATATAAATATGAATCTTTTAGGATTGTCTTGTAAGATATTAGGTTAAAACACATTAACCTATTCTAAGCAATTCAAACGTAACATCAAATATAAAGAAAAAGATAATGAGGCATAAGATTTTTATGTAAGAAACCCCTACAAACTATGGAGATAAAAAACCACGAGGTCTAAAACCTATAAATTGAAATCCACTATTTGAAATCAAGTCACATAGATTTACTTGATTGCTTTACCTTAAAGGCTTACTCTCCAGTACCTACGACTTGATACATGTCTAGGACATAGCAACTACTTATTGCTCCCTAGTAAATCCTTTGATCCTTTCAAAGGGATTACGGTCTTCAACCAACAATTCAAATAATCGAATTCTTGAATAAAAGAACAAGAATGGTGTGGCAAATTAGGTTTTCCTCTCAAAGAGTACCTATAAAGAATGAGAGGTCTTTAACAATTAGATCTCAACCATCTCTAATCTCTTAACCCAATTCTCTAACTCTCAAAGGATTATAAAAGAGGTATTTATAGGAAAAAGCTAGAAGGATTTTAGTATCAAGTTTCCAAATTAGAGTTGGTTTGAAATTCATTCAAAATACGTTTCTAAACTCGATAGGACTATCATGACTACTTGAGCGGACTTAGGCTACTAGCTTGAGTGCTCCAACTGCTTGAGTGGGATTAACCACTTGAGCACTCTAACCGATAAAGTGGTCCTTACTTTTTGAAAAAAACATTTTTTAAAATCCTTTTAAGCTCTAAAACAATACTAAACCTTTTATACCTCAAATAAGCCTTTATATGCCACTTGATTTCTGAGAAAATCCATGCAAAACCCCTAAGGAAAACAAAAAAAATTGTTGGTTTTTTTTTTTGCTCCTTGTGTTTTTTGGATCTATTCTAGGGATCTCTTTGCTTTTATGCCACTGGATTTAAATTTCACGAACCCTAAATCCACGATTTTTGAGCTAGGCTAAAGAACACAACCTTTGGCTGCAAATCATGATCAGATTACCAAATAGCCTCTTATTCTTTTTTTTTTTTTTTTAAAAAAAAGAAAAAAGAATTGGACAGATTTTAAAAAGCATCTTATTGTGTGTGGGCTAGACTGGTAGGAAATATCAAGAAATTTCCCAAAAAAGCAGTAAAAATACCTTTAAATACCAAAATCTAGGTGATATTTCCGAAAAATTACCGAAATTTCCGTCGACCGATAATCGGTGACGAATAACGTGTTGGAGCTAGCCGACAAGCGAAATTTTTGAGAAGTATCGTCGAAATTTTTTGATATTCCTTTACTTAAAATTATTATTTATAAAATAACACATACTTTTAAAATAGAATAATAAATATATTCTTTAGTGAAGAAAGATTTTAAGGTGCATTGTCCAATTAAGGAACTTTAGGTCAAATTAATCATTTGAGCAAATAAAATATAAGTTATTAAAATTGTTGTTGTTTAAACCAAACTATTTTATTTTTAAAAATTAATTTAAAATTATATTTTAAAAAGATGATTTTAAAAAATAAAAAATAAAAACCCTAGTTTAAATTTAAATTAGAACCAAAATTCCTTATCTAGACTTATTCCAAATTAAATAATTTTCCATTTATATTTACATTTTGAATTTGATAGTATTTGTTATATCTTATATTACATAAAGGAAAAAATTTAAATTCATAACACTATATATGTATGAGTTTCTTAATTATGTAGACATGTTTCACAATTGAGGGTACAAACTTTAGTCTCTATATTTGCTAACAAAATTAGATATTACATTTTTTTAATAAGTTTTTTTTTTATATTTTCCTTACTTATAGTTATTAAATCTAAGGAAAAAAAATTGAAAATAAAATTATTAATATTTTTAAATAAAAATAATTATACATAAATGATATGTTTGAAAATAATTAAATATGTTTGAAAATTTTACAAATTATTATGAAAGGTTAAAAATATTTTCATGCATATCAATTTTTATCCCATTGTTTTTTTTTCCTCAAATTTCCATATTACGTAGGTGACAAACTCTAGAACAATTATGTTTATGGCATACTGAAATATTTTTCCTATCACCCATTTTACCCAAAATCCTTTTATACCACACTCAACATCAAACATTGAGTTTGTTGACAAGTCCTTAAAATAATGTGAGATTTGATTCATTGAATTAGTCTAGTAACTTCTAAAAATAATTTAGAATTCAAAATTGTCTTGGAATGCATTTGTTACTCCTTTGCATACAATTATTTTTAAAAATTAATTTAATTAACCTCAGTAAGATAAATAAATAATAAAAATGAGAGAAAGAAGGATGGCAACTTTACATGGATGAATTTTATAAAACAAAAAATTATAGGGATTAAATGAATGAGAGAGGAAAATTCCATGGATTTGAGAATTCATAACTCATATCTTGGAATTAAATTCCTAATATTTTAATTGGATGGATAATAATATCTAAATAAAAAAAGAGACTAAATAATAATGATAACGATAATACCAAGTAGGACAAAAAACATCCTTAAATACGAAGAAGGTGGTAATTATTAATTAATCATAAAGTTTATTGATATTATAGAGGTATTATTAATGTTATTTAAAGATAGAGTATATAGATCATCAATAATAACAATGATAAATAGGACCTTATATAATTTTTTACAAATGCCTCCTTTTGAACATTCCATTGTACAAAATGTCCAATATTTTTCACCATTTGAATCATCATTTTTGCCAAGAACACAATGACCAAGTTCAGGATGATCTTTGCAATATCTTCCATCTTTTTAGCTAACGACTTTCTTTCAAACTAAAAACATGAATAACAAAACCCATCAATATGTTAATGTGTATAAGAACCAATTTATAATTTCATTTGTGTTGA
Source organism: Vitis vinifera (assembly GCF_030704535.1). Lineage (NCBI taxonomy): Eukaryota > Viridiplantae > Streptophyta > Magnoliopsida > Vitales > Vitaceae > Vitis > Vitis vinifera. The sequence goes on along the minus strand of NC_081822.1, from coordinate 19,869,966 downwards.
AGTTTGTTTTCGTGCATTTTAGGCAAAAGATTTTAGAAATTACGAAACATTACAAAACTAACTTCAGCATATATATATATATATATCAAATTTTGTTCTTTTATGGTGTCAAAGCCATAAAAAGCTTCAATAAGAAAACACAAAAAATGTATCATTATACCTATATATATATATATATATATATATATGAAAAATACAACATGTTATTCATTCAAATCTTATTCTTTTATGGTGTTAGAGCCATAAAAAGCTTCAACAAACAAACACAAAATCTAGTATTGTTCTTTTTTTTTTCAATAATGGTTGAACCTCAAAACAACCTATTATCATCAATGTTTTTCCACTCACTCATTTGGGTTTTCTACTAACAAAAAGACACCACTACAACGACCACTTTTCTGTCCTAATTTATGTTCCAAACTTAGGTACGTTATTAATTCTCCATCAGGATTGCGGCTTTATTGTCAGTAATTTCATTTTTTTCTTCAATTTTCTTAGGAATCCACATGGACCAAAAATTACCATGTGGGCCTAAACCATTTGACTATAAATGGGTTGACTTGGTGGTAGCAAAGTTGGGCCCTGCTAGCATGGTATTATTATAATCTGTGTGGCCTATTACATGGTGAAAAAATATGGGTATTGCTCTAAATACCCCTTGAATAATTGAATGTCCAATAAAGAACATTAAGATGGGGTAAATGAGTGATTTTAAAATCTTATTTTTATGGTTAATTGATATCCAAAATTAATAATATATGTTGAAATATGTTAGGAATAATAATGATAACCACCATAATAACCAAACTAACAAACTCAACAACAATCCCAATAACCTCAATAACAAATTAACCAACCAATTCAATATCTTCAATCAGAATATAAGCATGAATAAATATAAATATGAATCTTTTAGGATTGTCCTGTAAGATATTAGGTTAAAACAAATTAACCTATTCTAAGCAATTCAAACATAACATCAAATACAAAGAAATAGATAATGAGACACAAGATTTTTACGTAAGAAACCCCCACAAACTATGGAGATACAGGTCTAAAACCTATCGATCGAAATCCACTATTTGAAATCAAGTCACATAGATTTACTTGACTGTTTTACCCTAAAGACTTAGGTGGTGTTTGTTTTTTTGGCTTTTTGCGGAAAACCATTTAGTTTTAGAATTTAGGTTGTTTGTTTTTTTACTTTTTCATGACTTATTATAAACTTTTTACTAAATAGAAAAAGCCTAAATATGTAGCTTTTTCTAAATAGAAAAAATAACACAATGGTTTTTTTTAGTTTTTAATACTTAATAGAAATAAAATACTACAAAAACAAACAACATAATATTTAATACTATTAAGTATTAAGGTTCTATTTAGAATTAAGTAAAAAAAAACAAACACCACATTACTCTCTAGTACCTACAACTTGATACATGTCTAGGACATAGCAACTACTTATTGCTCCCTATTAGATCCTTTGATCATTTCAAAGGGATTATGGTCTTCAACTAACAATTCAAATAATTGAATTCTTGAATAAAAGAATGGGAATGGTGTGGCAAATTAGGTTTTCCTCTCAAAGAGTACCTATAAAGAATGAAAGGTCTTTAACAATTAGATCTCTACCATCTCTAATCTCTTAACCCGATTCTCTAACCCTCAAAGGATTATAAAAGAGGTATTTATAGGAAAATACTAAAAGGATTTCAGTATCACAAGTTTCCAAATTAGAGTTGGATTGAAATTCATTCAAAATACATTTCTAAACTCAATAGGACTATCATGATTACTTGAGCAGACTTAGACTACTAGCTTGAGTGCTCCAACCGCTTGAGTAGGATTAATAGCTTGAGCACTCTAACCACTTAAGTGGTCCTTACTTTTTGAAAAAACATTTTTTAAAAACCTTTTAAGCTCTAAAATGATACTGAACCTTTTATACCTCAAATAAGCCTTTATATGCCATAAGCTAAACATTTTTAGACATATGTGACTTCTTGGTTGGACAAACAATAACCCTTGATCTTCAATGGAAAGTAAGTCTAAAAGGACTTCTAAGTCCAAACATATATTGAAACAAAATTGCCAACATATAAACAAGAATCAATGTCCTAACACATAGGTAACATCAATTGATTACTTCGCATGGGAAAATACTTTTTAGTTTTTTCATGAATAAAAAGAAATTAAAGAGAAAATTTTAATAGGTAGAGTTCCAAAATACAAACCTAACAAAAACAAATACCATGTCTCATTGACACATATATATCTTAGGTTTTATTGTTTTATATCAATTTTTTTATTTAAAAAAAATAAAGATAAAATTTAAAAGGTAGAGTTCCAAAATACAAACCTAACAAAAAATAATACCACATCTTGCTGACACGTATATATTTTAGGTTTTATTGTTTTATATCAAAATTTAAAGGCATAATGTGTAGCTAGTTGCTTTAAAGTCATGATGCTTTGAGGGCTAGTGGAAGATTGTTAGGACAAAGCCCTTGAAAGCATGACATGATGTAATAAACTTGTGGATTTTATCATTTATTAATTTCCAATTCACTTTTATCTATCCTAATTCCATGCATTACAATTTTTAAAGTATTTTGGTTTGCATCTCTTATATTGTACATGACTTGAGTGCACTACGAGTTGCATAGAAGAAACAAATCATGGGTTCCTTGTAAGTAGATGATTTGTTCATTTTCAGTTCATAGGACTCATTAGAGGTTGTAATGCACTACTTCTTAATTGGAGGGATGACTAGTCTTTACCATTAGGATGATTTTCCCATGGTGAATGCACTAGTGTATATGGTTACACATTAAACAAGACCTACAGTCAGTCATAACATAAGATTATCAAATAGTCATAACTTCATCAAGCTACTTCATTATGTTGTCTCTCAACCTTGAGAGAATATTGAGTTTATGCTTAAGTTAGCAATGGCTTTGACCTATAGGCAAGATCGTATGTTGATCATATATTATTCTGTATTGATGAAGGGAAAAACCTGGATCTCTCCATTTCCTAAGTCCAGATCAGGTTAGGAACATGCATAACTATCCTAGCCTTTTTCTAAATCTTATGCCCAATGGAAAAATAGAATTTTTATACTTTAAAAGGATTCAAAAAGTGCTAACGAAAACCATACCTTAGATTTGGATGTTCTCAAATGAAATCCTCATGGTGAAAATGAATATCGAAATAGCAAAAGTCTTGTAAACCTGAAGTCTTCCACTCGATGACTCAAACCTTGATCTTGGCACACTTTTGGTGGGGAGAAAAAGAGGGTAGAGGCTATGGCTCTCAATCTCTTTGGATGGTGGAAGACAATAGCTATGGAAACCCTAACCCTTAGGGGGTATTTATAGGGTTCCTAAGTGGGCTTAAGTGACCCAAGTTCACATGGGCTTGGGTCACTTAATCTAACCCAAAATGCGTTCTAATTGATTAATTAACCCAATAGGGCCTACAAATTAATTAATTAGCCCAATTCAGAGACCTTGTTTACTTGCCCTTATACAACCTTGTGTAATTACCAAAACGCTTTTATGCACAAAAGTGAACCTAGAGCCAATCTGACCCTCATAACCCATGCCAATAAGGTATATGACTTCATAGTAGGGACCACTGGAACCCATAGGAATACTAGCTCCCTCATAATCCAATTCTAAAGTTGATTCAACATCTCACTATAGAGAATCAATTGAACTCTACTATCCTATGTAAATAACAACGAGACACCAAGTGTTCGAGTCCGTGACCTGCTATCCATTGTGTTTTGTCTACCCATGAACTAGTGTCCATAGTCTACCAAGGTGAAAGCTATCAGCCTTTCAAGACTACCTCTACCATCCTTAAGTTATAAATCATCCTATATACATTCAATTGACATATCATACCTCTACCACTTAAGGAACTACTATGACCATAATTTCCATGAACACACCTCCTTAGGATCACCCAAGGGGACATACTATTGTTAGGATATAGTCCTTAAAAGTATGACATGATGTAATAGATTTGGAATTCATTATTTATTTAATGATGTTCTAATTTCACTTTTATCTATCCTTATTCCATGTATTATACTTTATGAGCATTCTTGTTTGCATTTTTTGCATTATACATGACTTAGGTGCATTAAGAGTTACACAGAAGATCTAAGTCATAGGTTCCTTACAAATAGATGACTTGTTCACAATCGGTTCATGGGTCTAGGCAACCCATGAGAGGTTGTAGAACACTACCTCCTAATTGGAGGGATGACTGGTCTTGGCTATCGGGATGAGTTTCCCATGGTGAGTACACTAGTGTATGTATGGTTACACATTGGACAAGACCTACGATAAGTCATGACTTAAGACTATCAAGTAGTCATGACCTCACTAAGATGCTTTATTATATTGTCTCTCAACTTTGAGAGAATATCGAGCTTATGCTAAAGTTAGTAATGACTTTGACCAACGGTGAGATTGTAAGCTGATCATATATTCCCTATGAATTAGGTCATTGTTAATGGAAGTCAATAGCAATAGGTATTCTCTATAGAGGCACCATGATGTCTCTTGGAATTGAGATAGTGTGTCCCCTTGGGTGATCCTAAGGAGGCGTGTTCATGAAAACTATGGCCATAGTAGTTCCTTAAGTGAAACTTGACACAGTCTCTTTGAGAGCTAAGATATGTCAATTGAACACACAATATGAGGATTTGTAACTCAAAGATGGTAGAGGTAGTCTTGAAAGTCTGACAACTTTCATTTTGTTAGACTATGGACACCAATTCATGGAGAGACTAACCACAATGGATAGTAGGTCATGGACCCAAGCACTTGGTGTATCATTGTTATTTACATAGGATATTGAAGTTCAGTTGATTTTCTGTAGTGGGATGTTGAATCAACTTTAGAATTGGATTATGAGGGAGCCAGTGTTCCTATGGGTCCCAATGGTCTCTGCTCTGAGCTCATATATCTTGTTGGCACAGATTATGAGGATCGGATTGGCTTTAGGTTCACTTTTGTGCATAAGGGCATTTTGGTAATTATGCAAGATTGCATAGGGGTAAGTGAACAAGGTCTTTGGATTGAGCTAATTGATTAATTACTAGAACCTATTAGGTTAATAAATAAATTAAGATCCATTTTAGACTAGATTAAGTGACCCAAACGCATGTGAGCTCAAGTCACTTAAGCCCACTTAGGAACCCTATAAATACCCCTTAGAGGTTACGGTTTCTATAGCTTTTGTTTTCCACCATCTAGAGAGATTGAAAGCCATAACTTCCACCATTTTTTCATCCTCATCGGAAGTGTGACAAAATCAAGGTTCGAGTTATCGGGAGGAAGATTGTGGGTTTACGAGATCTACTACGACTTTGGAGTTATCTACATTGATTAGAATCGATCTAGGAACATTCAGATCAAAGGTATGGGGCTTTATTCTCTAAATCTATGTTTTCTTTGGTATTCTTCTTATTTTCTATTACCTGTTTATCTATTGCGATAGATTTAGAGAACCTAGGATAGAGTTGCATGCACCCTACACGATCCAAGGCATGGGAATAGAGTAATCCGGGGTTCCCAAAAACTGTCTCAATCCCAAGAGATATCGTGGTGCCTCTATTAAGAATACCTATTGTTACTGGCTTCCATCAGCAATGACCCAATTCACATGGAATATATGATCAGCTTACGATCTCGCTCGTAGGTCAAAGTTATTGCTAACTTTAGCACAAGCTCAATATTCTCTCAAGGTTGAGAGACAACATAATGAAACAACTTGGTAAGGTCATGACTAATAGCCTTAAATCATAACTCACTGTAGGTCCTGTTCAATGTGTAACCATACACACTAGTGCACTCACCATAGGAAACCCATCTCGATAACCAAGACTAACCATCCCTCCAATTAGGAGGTGGTGCACTACAACCTCTAATGGGTTGCCTAGACCCATGAATTGGTTGTGAACAAGTCATCTATTTTCAAGGAACCCACCACTTAGATCTTTTATACAACTCCTAATGCACCTAAGTCATGTATAATGCAAAAGATGCAAGCAACAATGCTCATAAAGTATAATACATGGAATGAGGATAGATAAAAGTGAAATTGGAACATCATTAAATAAATAATGAATTCCAATTTTATTATATCATGTCATGCTTTTAAGGGCTCAATCCCAACAATTGATTGGGTCATTATTGGTGGAAGTCAATAGCAATAAGTATCCTTAATAGAGACATTTGGATTAAAATAAAGTGTTCTCTTAGGTGATCCTAAAGAGTTGTATTCATGTAAACAATGGTTATAATAGTTCCTTAAGTTGAAACTTAACATAAACTCTTAAAAAGTTAAGATATGTTAGTTGAACACATAATGATTGATTTGTAACTCAAGGATAGTTAAGATAGTCTTGAAAGGTTGATAGTTTTCACCTTGTTAAACCATGGACATAAATTCATAGGGAGACTAAACCAAATGGATAATAAATTATGGACCTTAGCATATAGTGTCTCGTTGTTATTTACATAGAGTACTAGAGTGCAATTGATTCTATATAGTGGGATGTTGAATCAATTTCAAAATTGGATTTTAAGGGAGTTAGTACTATTTTAAAGGTTTCAATGATCCCCGTTGGAGCTCATATACCTTGATGACATGGTTTATAAGGGTTGAATTTGCTTTAGGTTCACTTTTGTGCATAAAAGCATTTTGGTAACTATACAAGGTTATACCAGGGTTAGTGAACAAAGTCTTTGGATTGGGCTAATTGATTAATTAGATGACTTTATTAGGTTAATTAATCAATTATAACTCAATTTGGGCTAGATTAAGTGACCTAAGCCCATGTGGGCTTAAGTCACTTAAGCCCATTTTGCATCCCTATAAATATCCCCTAAGGGTTAGGATTTTCGTCACTTTTTTGTCTTCCACCTCCACAGAAAGAAAGAGACATAGCCTCCATCCTCTTTTCTTCCCCACCAGTTGAGTGTCAAGATCAAGGAAGAGTCATCGAGTGGAAGATCTTGGGTATTCAAGACCTTTGATGACAACGATCTTCATCTTCACCATGTGGAATAGATTTGAGAACATCTAAATCTCAAATATTGTTTTCTATAACACTTTTTAAATCTTGTTTATGATTAAAAATGTAATTTTCCACTAAGCATAGGATTTAGAAAAACTTAGGAAGTTTTTGCCTATGTCTAACCTAACTATGGGATAAAAAACGAAGAGACCTAGGTTTTCCTACAAATAGACACTCAACAAAAAGGTTATCAAGCTTGAATTTATATAAACCATTATAAAGAGTATCAAAACAAATGAAATGATTAAGTTTAAAAAAATTGAAACATTCATTCCCAAATTTAAAAGAATATCTATTTGAATCAAATCTCAATAAGGAAACTAAATTTCGGGAAACATAAGGGACATAAAGAGTATGAAAAAGGTCTAAATGATTTATAGTGTCAAAAATCAAATGATAGGTTCTAATGGCTTCAATAAGAGCTTTGACTTGGTTCCCAATGAAAATAAACTTTTCATTTGGATTTGTGGTTGGGTCATAAGGAATCCCTGCATCATATTTGAAACATGAGTAGTACAACCAAAATCAATGCACCAAGTATTATATGGAACTTCAACCAAATTTGATTGGAAACTAAAGCACTAGGCTTACCTTTCTTTTCAAACCATGCCTTATATTTTAAACAATCTTTATTGTGGATTTGGGAAAATTACACTTTTATCTTTAATGCTCTTTGTTTGCCCTTTCCATTCTTCTTTTCAAGTTTCTTTCCAACTCCTTGTTGACCTATGAGATTACTAAAGTGAATTCCTTGTTTTTTAAGCCTTGCTTCCTCTTGAATAATCATACTTAAGTTGCAACTCATTTGCATTTCACTTATCCTTAATAGTGTTATAATTTATTTGGAATGGACCATATTCAAGAGGTAATGAGTTAATGATAAATTGCACAAGGAAACTCTCACTCACTTCCAATCCCATGGGCCTTAGTTTTGTTACTATGTTTATCATCTCAATGACATGTTGATGCATGGTACATGAACCATCAAACTTAATGGTGGTCAAAGTACCCATTAATATACAAAAAAGCGACATATCGGAAAAATCAAGCTGAGAGCGCTCTTCGACAAACTTCATATATGCCTTAGTACTTTTAGTTTTAGGAATTATGAACTTGATGTTGTTTGTTGTAGTCATTTGCATGAACATTAGGTTTAGTCTATTTGATCTTTCCCAAGCTTTATGTAAAGATCTATGTTCATCACTATTGGAATCAATAATAGCAATTGGTTTCTCAATTTGAAGTGTTAAATCAAGATTCAGAACATTTAGGTGAAACTAAACTTGTTCACACCAATCAAGAAAATTAAGCCCATTAAACATTACAACAGACAAAACTTGCAAATGAAGAGAAGCAAGCATAGATACTATAAATTGACTTTGCCCGTCAGCATCAAACCAAATTCATGCATGGAACACGGAATATATTATAAACATATGATAGTGTAATGCATGCAGTAACATCTTTAGGGTATGATCTCCCCTGATTAGAAGTTAGCCATGATTGTGGTGAAGACCATGCATAATAATATGCTTATAGGCATTACAAAATAAATGTTTCATGCTATCAATTACTAAAATTGACAAGATTCATCGTCTTAGGCTTAGGCTTAGGCTTGATTTGTAAAATTACAAAATAAACAGAAAGCATCCTACGAATTACTAAAATGGACGGGAATCACATTATTAAGATCTATTTAATTGGTTCTCATTAATGGAAAAGATAAATAGAAAAGATAAGATACTATTATGAACTAATAAGTTTTTTATTCATCCATCCGTTTGTAATGCTTTTCTTAATATAAAAACATGAAAAACAAAAAATTTTGGACTTGTTTGATAACTATTTTCGAGAACAGTCTTATATTTTCTAGAAAAAAAAAACATATTTGATAACAAAAAACAGTTTTTTGTTTTCTATTCTTAAAAACAAAAAACAAAATATTTTTAGAAAACATCTTTTAATTATCATTTGTTTTTTTAATAACGTTTAAAAAAAAATAATTATACAAACATGTAAAAGATTAAAAATAAAACACTATATATAAAAATTATTTTTAAAACATATTTAAAAATATTAAAAATAGGTTAAAAAAATATTTCTAAATAGACTTTTGTTTTACCAAACAATCGTTTTCAAAAACTATTTTTTTAAGTTATTTTCTAAAACAGTAACAACACATATTATGTTTGGATACATTTTTTGTTTTTTTATTTTTAAATAAAAACTTTTCGAAAAAAGTAAAATATTTTGTACAAAAATAGACATTTATTTTATATTTTTTAAAATTAATCTAAGAAATTTTAAATTTTGGAATAGTAAAAAAAAATTGATTCCTTTTTTTTTTTTTTTAAATAGTTTTTCAAAACTACTATATATATATATATATATATATATTTTAACATAAGCCTCTCCAAGTTTGTGTCTTATATAAACATCGAAACGAGACTAAATTATTAGTTTATTTTTCAACTAATAATAATAATAAAAAATAAATAAATCAATCAATCAATCATTCTATGAATAATCTGAATAAAGATTGGAAAAAAAGAAAAGATTAGGAAGTGATTTAGGGAAGGGCAAATAAGAGAGGAACCACTCGGGTGCAAGAACCCATCCATAATTTTCTCTTCAATCTAGCATATAATCTCTTTCAATTTTGCCATGTGGTAGTCATTTTATGACAAAATAAATAAATTTAATCTAATTTTTTTTAAATTGTTAAAATTATGAGAATAAATTATAATTGATTAATTTTTTAAAAAAACATGTCAAATATTTATTGCATTTTAGATATTTCTAAGTTACCATAATGATCTAATTAGTTATGCATGTAGAAAGACCTTAACAATCAAAGAGTAGTCTTTGTATAGTTGCACGTGAAAAAGTAATGAGTGGCAAAATATATTAATTCGATTTTCTTTTATTTAATTTCACTTAAATTATACCACGTCTATTTAAAATATGATAAGAATTGAAAATTAATAAATAATTTTAAGATTCCATTGATCATGTTTAAAATCAAACATTGTTGCATTCTCTATTTCTTCTTTTATTTTATTTTATTTTATTTATTTATTTTCGTGTAAGTAGTTTTCTAACTTTATTTATTTCAAAATTATTTTCAATCATTTGTTTTTGCGAATATTAATTATCTCATGAATGAAAGTAACAAATTTTATATTTTACAAATAAACTAAAATTAATTTTAAAAATTATAAACATAAATGAAGAAAAAAATAATATCTACTAAAATAAACAAACATAAAAAAATGTTATATATTTGTAAATAATGTTGAAAGAATTTCTCAAAGGATTGTGTTAGTAAGTTAGACTCGATAACTTAGTTTGATAATTTTTTTTTCTAAACATTCTTCAATTCAATTCTATGTACTTTATGAGATTTATATTAGCATTGAAGACTTGAGATTGTTGTCCATACTTAAGGCCATTCAAGTTAGTAGAGTAAATAATGATTAAATAAAATTTTAAATAACTATATGAAACGAATGTATATGTTAGTTTTAGGTTTTTTTTTTTAAGATGACTATAGGTACATGATATTAAAAAATAATAATAATTTAATTATAAAAACAACATCATCCACATGCAACCTCACGTGCATAGGATGTGTTCACCTAATAGTTTACCAAAAACTTTTAAAATACCATCAAAGATCACAAAAGATCTTTTGCAAAATGAAACTCTAAAAATAAGAAAAGATTTGAAACTAAACAAAAGGAACCAAGAAAAAAAAGAAAAAAATAAAATAAAAAGGTTCATCTAAAAATGAGAAAATAAAATGTTTTAATTATGAGAAAGTAAGACACATGTTGATTGTCTAAATCACAAAAATATAAAAAAGACTAAGGAAACAACTTGGGATGATTGTCAGTCCAATAATTGTAAGCTTGAGGATTCTTATAAGAGTAAAGATGATATTACTTTGTCGTATATGAGAAAAGTCCCTCTTTAAAAATTGAAAAACCGTTAAGACCACTTTATTGAAAACTTAATTCTTGAAGGTAAAAGAAATTTCTTTAAAAAAATCATAATTAGAAAACTATTAAGAATAATTTATAAGGAAACTTGGCTCTTAAAGATTTCAAGAAACTTTATTATTTCTATAAAAAATAAAAAATAAAAAATAAAAAATCTTTATCTTACACTATTCTAATTTAATAGATATCCTTAATTGGAATATGGATATCAAATTATCCATGCTAAGTGTATTCCAACCAAGGATATACTTATTTCTATTATCATGCATCCAATAAGAGGAAACAAGATAATGTTTCCAACTTTCCATAAAATGGCAATCCTTTGTAGGTCAAAACTCTCTACATATGTTTCCAAATTGCATATACAAACAATCCTTTGTGGATGAAAACTCTCTAACAGGAGCCATTAATTGCACTAATTTGGAATAGAAAAATCAAGTAAAAACTCCCTCAAAGTTTTCCAAAAGAAAACTTCAAATTTGAATTTTTTTTAATCCTTAAGGTATCAGAGCTTGGTTGATGTTTAAGATGGGATCGATTAAATGTGAGATCGAAAGATTCACTGGGAAAAACGATTTCAATTTCTGGAGAATGAGGATGATGTAAGACATAAATTATCTAAACATACTTATAACAATCCTTAAATAATAATTAGATCATAAGGGGAATTGAAAACAAATCGAAAACGTACCTCCCATCATTGCCATTCTCACAAACTCACAGGTTAAAAAGAGTGTCTTTTTTTTTTTTTTGGGTTTTAGGTGCTTCTAAACCTTTCTCAACTTCTTTTTAGATGGTGTTTTTTAGACTAAAAGAGATTGAAGGCTTAGGGCACCATAACCCATTAGTGGTCTGCCTTTTTAAAGACTCTTTCCATCATAGAGTCTACTTTAAGCATGCACAAAACATTGGGTAGTGATGCGAACATGGTTCCAAACATTAATCTCCATTCCTAAATTGATGGAATGAATGTGAACCACATTATGAATCACATCTTCGGTTTGTTACTGAAGATATAGGAGAAACAAAATTCCAACATTCTCACACTTGGTCCATATATTTCATCATTCACCATAGCAAGAAACAAAATACATGAATCATGGCGATAGTCCTCTAAAACCAAGTATTATCTTACATGTATCACAATGCATCATGTCTCTTAAACACTAGCCCATATAACTTAATGAATAAACACTATGTTTATTCTAAGTCCAAACATTAATGATATTTCTCAACAAATAAATAAAAGTGTACACAAAGAAAATCAAATATGAGAAAACATCACAAATAACATTTCATTGAAAATAACATTCATTCTTACAATGAAAATCACACAAAGGAACCAAGTCTCAATATATCTACATGATCCTTAATTTCAACAGTGGCATGTTTTTAGTCAAAAGATCATAAATTATCGATTTAGTGCTAACGTGTTCAATAACCACTGTTTTCTCTTTAACACATTCTCTTATGGCTAAATACTTGATGTCAATGTGTTTGTTTCGACTACTGTATTTGTTGTTCTTAGCCATAAAAACTGTAGTTGAATTGTCACAATATATCCTCAATGACCTAAAAATTGAATCCACAACTCTAAGCCCAAAAATGAAATTCTTTAACCATACATCATGTGAGGTAGCCTTGAAACAAGACACGAACTCAGCCTCCATGGTGGGAGTTGCAATCAAAGTCTACTTTGCGCTTCTCCAAGAAACATCACAACTAGTTAGCATAAAGACATATCCTGAAGTTGATGTTCACGAATCAATATAGCCAACATAGTCCGAATCAGACTTCCAAGTTATCAGTGCGTCTATACATAAGCATGTAGTCTTTGGTCCCCTGATGGTACCTCATCACCTTTTTTGCAACTTTCCAGTGGTTTATACCTGGATTACTCTGATATCTTCCTAACATCACAACAACAAATGCAATGACAGGTCTTGTGCAAACCTGAGCATACATCAAGCTTCCAACAGTAGAAACATAAGGAATGTTCTTAATTTGTTCCCCCTCAAGATCATTCTTTGAGCACTGGTCCAAATTAAACCTATTGCCCATCACAATGGGAGCTATACTTGGTGAACAATCCTTCATCTGCAAAATCTCTCTAAAACCTTATTGATATAGGTTTCTTGAGATAGGCCCAAAAAACCTCAAAATCTATCTCTATATATCTTAATGCCAATGACATAAGTTGCATCGCCCATATCCTTCATGTAGCAAACCCTTATCATTGGTTGCAAGTAAGATGTCATCCACATACAAAACAAGGAAACAAATCTTACTCTCATTGACCTTATGGTATATGCATTGATCCATAATGTTCTTCATGAAACCAAATGAAGAGATAACATCATGAAACTTCAAATACCACTAACGAGATGCTTGTTTCAATCCATATATGGATTTCTTAAGCTTGCATACCAGATGCTCACCACTACTAGAGGAAAATCTTTTTAGTTGTTTCATGTAAACCTTTTCCTCTATATTTCCATTGAAAAAGGCTATTTTCACATCAATTTGTTGTAACCCTAAGTCAAAATGTGTAACTAATGTCATAATGATACAAAAAGAATCTTTCTTAAGTACAAGAAAAAAAGTCTCCTTGTAATCGATTCATTCCTTTTGAGTGAATCCTTTAACAACAAGTCTTGCTTTATACCTTTCAATGTTGCCCAATGAATCCTTCTTTGTCTTGAAGACCCATTTACATCCAATGGATTTGGCACCATTAGGCAACTCAACAAGATTCCAGATTCCTTTAGATGCCATAGAATTCATCTCATCTTTCATAGCATCATACCATAAATTTGACTATTTGCAACTTATGGCTTGTGAAAATGTTTCAAGATCATTTTTTACTCTAATATTGTAGTCCGATTCTTGTAAATACACAACATAATCACTAGGTATTGTTGTTTTTTCTTGCCTTGGTAAATCTCCTTAATGTTGTATCAATATTTTCTTGAGAATCATGTTGCTCAATTGGTTGTTCAACAATTTTTTGTGGATCTTGAAAACTTGATCTACTGGATTGTCATCAGTAGTTTGTGGAACTTCAATGATTAGTTATCCATCACTTGTTTGAACTTGAGGGTCATTGTGAATGACAATCAATCTATCACTTAAAGTGGAAGGTTGAGCATCAATATGATCTCTTTCACAAACAACGTCTTGAAATTGATCGCTCCCACTAATCAAGTCATTCTTAAGGAACTTAGCATTTCTTGACTCCACAATCCTAGTGCTGTGAGATGGACAGTAGAATCTATACCCTTTAGACCTTTTGAAATATCAAATGAAATACAAACTAATGGTCCTTGGGTCTAGTTTCTTCTCATGTGGGTTGTAAACTCTTACTTCAGACAGGCATCCCCAAACGCGTATATGTTGCAAACTCGACTTTCAACATTTTCATAATTCAATTGGTGTCTTGGGAACAACCTTTGTTGGAACTCAGTTCAATATATACAATGTCATTTTAAGAGCTTTAGTCCACTAGGATTCAGGAAGCTTGGAGTTGCTACTCATACTCTTAATCATGTCCATTAATGTTCAGTTTCTTTTTTCTGCCACACCATTCTGGTTTGAGGAACCAGGCTTGGTGTATTGAGAAATTGTTCCATGCTCTTGAAGAAATTTCACAAGAAGACCAGGTGTTTGTCCATCCTCGGTGTATCTACCATAATTTTCTCCACTTTTATCTGTTCTCATGATCTTTATTTGCTTTTTACATTGTTTCTCTACTTCAGCCTTAAAAACTTTAAAGGCATCCAGTGCTTCATTCTTGTTACGAAGTAAGTAGATATACATGTATCGTGAGTAATCGTCTATGAAGGAGATGAAGTATTTGAGACCATACATGTCTATGTTTAGACAACAAATATCTAAATGTATGATCTTTAATATGTCTATGCTCCTCTTGGCACCCTTCTTAGACTTATTGGTCTGTTTTCCCTTAATGTAGTCCACACAAGTGTCAAAATCAGTAAAATCTAAAGTATTGAGTACTCTATCATTTACTAATCTCTTAATTCTCTGCATGGAGATATGTCCTAATCTTCGATTCCATAACATAGAGGAATCTTCATTCATAACACATTGTTTTGTACCAGTGTGAACATGCATAACGTTATTAGATGTATCTTTTTGCAAACTGATAGAGAAATGACCATATGACAATGTACCATTTCCAACAAAAATAGATTTATAAAACAAACTGAAAGATGTCTCATAAAAACTAAAGGAATAACCCAAAGGTACAACTCTTGACATTGAAATCAAACTCTTAGAATATAAAATGTCTTTTCTAAATTCAAAATAAAACCACTACCTAAAACCAAACTACATGTTCCAACAACCTCCACATGTGAACGTATCTTGTTTCCTGAATAAATGCATTACTCACTTGGCATTGGCTTCCTTAGGTTTCACATACCCTATAACGTATTCGAAACATGAATTATAGAATCAAAATCAATCCAGTATGTGTTATAAATAACATCAACCATATTAGATTCATAACAAACAAATGAGATTGGTTTACCTTTCTTCTCAAGCCATTTCTGGAATTTAGTGCAACCCTTCTTCATGCACCCCTTCTTTTTGTGCACTCTCACCCAATTCCATTTTTAGCCTTCTCTCCTCCTGAACACACATGCTTAGAAGCTCTTTAATCAACCACTTATCCTTGTGTGTGTTGTAGGATATTTTGAAGGGTCCATATTGCTATGGAAAAGTGTTCAAAATATAGTGCACAAGGAAGAAGTTAAACATTTCAACCTCAAGTGTCTTCAATTGTGTTGCAATGTCCCTCATCTGCATTATGTGCTCTCACACACCACTCATATCAGTGAGCCTTAAGGATGAAAACTTCATTATCAGGGTGTTGACACGTGCTTTATCTGAAGTCACAAATTGCTTATCAATAGCCTTCAATAATGCCTTGACATTGTTGTGCTAATTGACAGAACCACAAAACTAGTAGAGATTTTGGTCTTTATGAACATTACACTAAGGCGATTTGATCGCTCCCATTGTTCATAAAGAGCCTTTTCAACTATAGCACTAGTGTCCATAATGGTTGGCTTGTCTTTCCTGATAGCATAATCAATGTCCATGCAACCCAAATGAAGGAGAATTCTCTCATTCCAAACCTTATATTTATCACATTTCAATTGGGGAATGTCACATTTTATATTAGAGAAATTCGCAGGTTACACGATTTCACAAAAATTAAACATACATGCTTATAATTCAAAATTGAGACTAATAACCATATATCATGTTTTACCAATGTAAATCATGTTCCAAAATTATGAATCTAGTGACATTAAAGTTGCCTGTGGACTAAAGTTCTAATTTAATTAGATCCATGTAAAACCTTATGATAAAACTATCAAATTATGTTCCCTTTCCTAATTCATGTGGGTAATTAAGAAATATAATTTGATATTCCATCCTAACTAATCATAAAAATATAATAAAAATTCTTGTGGGATAAAATTTTATTACATCAAAATGATTAATTACCCGTAATGTCATTTTTCTATATATGATCCTAAAATACTTAATATATAATTTTGCATAATTAAAGATGTTGTGGCTACTCCCTAATTAATTTAAATTATGTGGATCACTTGACATTTAATTAATTCACAAGGAAACTCATATAAATTGCATGAAACCATAAGAAATATGTACACAAAGTCAATATCAATGTACTAATATTATTCAACTCAATATTGCATGTATAATAAAACAATAAATCATACACACAAAATTATGAAATAAATATCATAAGCACATAAATATCTAAAATTAAATCCATAAAGATCCTTTAAGAATTAATTTAATGTGCAAAATTATTTAACTTAATGTTGTATGCATAACAAACCATAAAAAAAATATACATACAAATAAAAAAAAAATAATTTAGCACATAAAATATCCATAAAGAAATCCGTAAATTAAAAGATCTTAAAACACTAAATTTTATGAATTTCCATAAAAAATAAAAAAAAAATAAAAAATTTAAGATTGTTGTTGGGAGGAGTCGAACTTGGGCAACAGGTGGGGAAAAGTAAGGTTGAGACCAACTAGACTGTTTTTTTTCTTATTTCTTTTTACTTATTTCTTCATTCTTTACAGTCAAAACGATATGCCCTATATAGTCATTTTCTACCTTCAACCGGGTCTATTTGACTCGTTTGCTACTTGAAATGAAACCTGATGGTTTTCGTGTATTCTAGACACTAGATTGATCATTTGAATCACAAAAATATTAGAAATTTAATTTCCTAATGATTTCTAACCATATTTTTCATTAAAAACTCCAAAAAACCATAAACTCCAAAATACAAAAATTCACTATATTTTTTTTAATTAAAAAACACAAATTGTAAAAACGAATAAGGCAAAGGCATACAAGTCTCTAATACCAACTATGAGCTTTGTTGATCAACTTCGTTCCTTCATCTCCCATTTTAGCTCAGTTTTTGCTCTCCAATACATTGGTCCTATCAACTATTTTCTCGGAATTGAAGTCCAGCAATGCTCCACCTATCTACACATCTCTCAACAAAAATACATTCATAACTTGTTAACAAGAACAACCATGATTGAAGGCAAGGCTACACTCACACCTAGTGCATTAGGAAAACCACTTTCCTTCTTTGATGGTGAACCACTACCTGATCCATCTCTCTACTGAAGTATAGTAGGAGCATTACAGTATGTTACTATTACTAGACCAGATATATCTTTTGTCGTCAATAAAGCTTGCCAATTTATGCCTCATTCGACCTCAACCCATTGGTTATCTATTAAAAGGATACTTCGGTATCTCAAGGGCGCTTCGACACATAGCCTCTTATTACACTCATCCTCCTCACTTGCTCTTCAAGGATACACATATGCTAATTGGGCATCCTGTTCAGATGAAAGGAAGAACACCTGTGGATCTTGTCTTTTTCTTATACCTAACTTAATCTCCTGGTCATCTTCCAAGCAAGAGATTGTTTCTTGAAGTAATGCAAAGTCAAAATACAGAAGCCTCGCGTCCTTAACAACTGAAATTGTCTAGGTTCATTCTTTTTTAAAAGAGTTATGTATTGCTCAAACTCAACTTCCACTAGTTTGGTGTGACAACAAGAGTGTCATAGACCTTGCAGTAAATCCTGTCTTCCATGCACGCACCAAGCATATTGAACTTTATCTTCATTTCATTAAAGATAAAGTACTTCAACGTGATCTTGTCATACAATACATTCCATCCTCTAAGCAAATAACAAACATCTTCACAAAGCATATTCCAAGTGCCTAGTTCTTCATGTTTCGTACCAAGCTCTCTGTTGTTCCCAGACCTATGCACTTGCGAGGGGATGATAACTATCAAGAAACATAGCAACAGATATGCACTAGTTAAGCTCCAAGATGGTTAGACGGTTGAGAAGTCTCAAACTGAAAAGTTTATAGTTAAAGAAATTGTTACCATAAGTTGTTAGGAACTGTTAGCAACTTTATTTGTATATAAACCTAAAAGATCAATAACAAAAAGCAATGTGGATTTTCTCTTTCAAATTGCTCCATCAAGATTTCTCTCATCATGGAAGAAACAAAAACTTTTTTTTATTCTTAACTGATAGGAATTTTTCATGAAAAAGTTATAATATTTTAATTAACATTTTTAAAACTTTTAAGACTATCATTAATTCCAACTCAAAATATATACAATAAAAAAGCTAAATTTTAAAACTAGGGAAAAGAAAAAAAAATGAAAAATAAGGACAAATAGAAACTAAGTTAAAACGTTATTATTTTTTTAATCCAATAAAACTTTACATTTCTATTTTTTTATTTTTTTATTTGAAACCCATTTTTAAGGACATAACACTTTTTCTTTTAAAATTCCGAAATATTGGTTCAAATATCACAATTCATTTATTATAACAATGTTTGAATATAAGAAACATAAAAATAAAAATAAATAAATAAAAGTGGTGTTATAGAGAAATACATAAATTAGAAAATAAAATTCTCTTTTTAATAAAAAAGATAGATATAGAAATATCAATTTTTTACTCTCTAACATTCATACATCCTTTCATTTTTCTATTAGGCATAACTATCAACATTCCTAAAAAGAAATTAAGAGTTAAAAAAAAATGTATAAATAAGTTTCTAATTTGAAGAATAACCACACATAAATATTTAAGATTATGAGGATTTAAAGAGAAGTAAAATAAATTATTAAAAAAAATTCAATAAATAAATTAACAAATAAAATTTTAAATAATAATAATTTAATGTGAATTGAGAAGAAAAATTATTAGTCTCTCAAACAAAACTATTGAAAATTAAAAAAAAGATAGAAAAATAAATTAGGTTTAATTGATGAAAGTTGGGATAAGGAAAGTTATTTGTAATAAATACTAACTACATTTAGTGAGAAATAAAAAATTAATAATGGAAACCATTTTTTACTTCTATGCACTTTCTTTCTCTTTATATTTTTTTTTTCTAATTTGAAATTTAAGCACGTACCATACCTATATATCTATATCTATGTTATTCCATATCTATTACCAATAATTTGATAGAAAATTTTGAAAAACCAAGTGTGAGTAGGATTTTTCTTCTCTAAAATACCTTTTTTACATATTAAAAGTTGCTCATATGTCCTATATATTAAAAAATAGTTTTGTAAATTTTTCCTTCTTTAACATACTCATTCTCATATTAAAAAATATTTTCATGCATTATATATTTCTTTGATATTTTTAATAAATATAATTTTTTCCTTATTAATTATCCTAAACTCTAAACCATCTATTTTTCTCTCAACATTCTTTTTCTATATTTCTTTAATATATAACATTCTTTATATATATATGTATATAAAGAATTCTAAATAATTTATTTATTTATTAATTGCTTTATAACTTTATTTACCTTTTTTAAAATCTAAACTTTGTCTTTTCATATTTCATTAATAAATTATTCTTTTTAATTCTAATAAAATTTCAATTCAATGTAAATTTTATAATATTATAAAAAAAATTAGAATTCTTTTAGCGGTGATTCTTAGAAATGTTTTTAACCTAAAAAGTGGTTTTTGAAAAAAAAAAAAAATCAAGGCCCTATTTGGTAACTATTTTCGAAAATAGTTTTTAAAAAATAGTTTTTGAGAATGTTTTTATAGAAAAAAAAAAAATTTGTTTGGAAACCTTAAATGTTTTTAACCTACTTTTAATATTATTAATATGTTGTAAAAATAATTTTTATATCTAATGTTTTATTTTAAATCATTCTACATGTTTCTATAGTTCTTTTTTAAAACAACCCCTATAAAATAGGTGAAAACTAACATAAAACAACTAAAAAATGTTATCTAAAAACACATCTTTCTCTATTATTCTAAAAGAACACGAAATAAAAATCTCAAAACAAAGTGTTTATAATATATAGATTTGGGCATTATGTTGTCCTCTTAAACCAAACATTAGATAAAAAATTGTAAAGGTTGAAGTTGAATAAGTAAAATAGTACGTTAATAATATGTTTAGTAATAATAACTCGGTTAATTATTAGTTTATAATATACTATTCTCTTTCTTTCTTTCGTTTTTTTGGGTTTTTTTTTTGGCAAACAATTTGTAACTTTGAATTGAATTTCTTAAATTTTAATCCAATAGACTTTGGAGACTGAAAAGATTTAAAGGAAGATGAAGAGGGTAACAATAGTGTGTTTTCATATATTACTAATAACAACAACAAAAAAATTAAACAAAAAACATCCACCAAAAGAATAATATAATCAAAGTTACTATTTATAAACTTTATTGATATTATAGATCGATATTATTCATATTATACTCATATACAACATATGATCAACTATAACAATGACAAACATGACGACCACCAGATAATTTTTTGCACAAGCCGCCCTTTGAACATTTTATGATACAGTATGTCCAACATTTTCCACCATTTGGATCATCATCTTTGCCATGTGCATAGTGTCCAAGTTCTAGGTGATCTTTGCAACACCTTCCATCTTGTTGACTAACCACTTCCTTGCAAACTAAAAACATGAATAGCAAAACTCATCAATATGACATGCATTATAATCAATTGAATTATTAGTGCCATTCCTAAAATTTGTTACATAATTTCTAGAACTTCTTTTCTACAAATGCGCATACATATATACATCATCAATTATTAAAAATTATTTATTTTAATACAATTCTGTTTTCTAAATGTTTTCTAGGTAAAATTAATATGAAATATAACTTCATTGAATAATCATATCTAATGGAAATCATATGAAAATTATTCAATAAATGGAATCTACAATTTTGAAATCAAAAATTTAAAAATCATTCTATTATAATATTAAAAAGCCCAAACTTACAATTAAAATAATGGAAGTTTGACAGATGGATAAAAGAAAAATTATTTATATAAGTGGTATATATAAAAACCAACCTAGGGACAATATGACAACCATTGCAAGGAAAAATGACCCGAAACTCCTTGATTTGGCCATCTCTTTCGCCTTAAAAATTTGGTTGTAGTTTTTCACTAAAATTTGAGTGTGAACCCACTGAAAAACTTGAAAGAAAGATGAAGAGAAAGCACCTGAAAAGAGAGAAGTTTTTTGAAAATTATTCTCACATCTTTTTTTTTTTTTTTTTCTTATAGGTGATTCTCTATTTATATGTATTGAATGTTACAACCTTATATCAAAACTAACTATAATTAATTACAACTGTATATGGTTTAATATGGTGAAAAATCTCAATTATAGGAAGACTTACAATAAGTAAAGAATATCAATAAAAGAAAAGAGAAGACTAACCAAAAGAAATTCAATCTTAAAAAAAATATTAATTTCAATCAACTTTGTAAAGTCAATCTATCTACTAATAAAACATTTGAATAAAAAGAGAATTAATTTTAATATTGAAAAAGGAAATACTTTACTTGCTTAGACGTGGTTTCTCTTAATTGCCTATTTTAAATTCTAAAGTTTCTCTTTTTATGTTTCATTAATAAATTATATTTTTAAATATAATATAATTTTAATTCAATTTAAATTTTATAATATTATCAAAATTTATAATAAGTCACCGTAAATAATAAAGTCTGTTAATGTAAATAGTTAGATAAAACTATATTTTATATTAAAAAAAAATTAAACAATGTATAATTTAGTATAAAGATAAAAGTGTAGACCCTCTTGTGGACCAAAGTTTTTTCTTACCACTTGCTGGCCACTCGGGAAGAGTTGGGCATCTCTATAGAAGGGAGTGGGGGACGATTTCCACAGGGTGAGCTACATGCATGGGATGTGTGGCAAGGATGTGACCACCTTGCCATGGTGGTGGTATAAGCAGTGGAGCTAGTGGAGGCTAAGCAGTAAGCAGTGGAATGGGAATGCGTAGAAGCTTATAGGGGAAGAAAGAAAAGCTGGAAGTGGGGGGGAATTTACAAAAAGAAACAAAGGAGTACCAGTGAGAGGAACGAACGAGACTTTTTGGGGAGAGCTTAAGAAAGGGAGTGTGGACCCGCATTTTTCACGTGCACCCCCACTCGATCGGCGAGACTCGCTTTTTATTTGTGAAAAATTGCTTTTTGAAAAAAAAAAGTTGGAGTTGCCACTTATTTTATTTATTTTAAAGGGAAAATAAAACAAGAAAGAAAAACCCTAAAATGTGACTCCATAATTTTTGGAAAAAGCATGTCTTTGAAAAACCCGAGTCTAAGTCCGGGGACCAGGTTACCTATTGGGAAGGTACCTTTAAAAGGTAGCACCCCTCTAAGCCCTACAAAGGTCTTTACTAACAAAGTTAAGGGAAGTGTGGCCATTAATCAGTTAACTATGGATACCTAAGTAGGCTAGGTGATTCCCAATATATATAGCATGCCAAACAAGAAAACCAACCATAAGAGAGAGTCGAAGTGCGTACCTGAACGGCTTCTCGAGCGCTATCATGAAACATAAGAGATTAGTTTGGAAATGTGACACATTATATGTATTTTTTCAAAGACGATCAAACAAGCATCAAGACAATCAATTATGGCATCTAACATGGTCATGGTTCATGATAACATACATATTCATAGAATTTTAGAGTTGAAAGGGTAGAAAGAGCGTACCTGATTAGCGAGCATCCACATGTCTATGGGAAACAAGGATATCTCAACAATAAATATAAAGCGAATTCAAGTATTTCATCGAGAAGAATAAAAAAAATCAATCAGATATCAAGCAAAAAATATTGAAGAAAATATCATGGATGTCGGGCCCCCACCAAAGCCCTAATTAATTTCGCATGAGTTGATTCTATGAATTCCATTGTTTGGAATCATGAAATTTGTTCATGCTTGAGAAAATCGAGAAAAATCAAGAAAATCAGTTGAAAATCAAATAAAATAGCGAAAACGCGTGCCGGAAGGAGGATGGCAGCAAGAGTGTGTTGGAATATGGATTTTATACCTAGAAAGGACCTAAGATGAATTTTTCAAAGCCAGGAATGTTTAGTTGAACAATGGTTCAAAAATTCAATTTAAAACAATAAGTTCCCAATCAAAGAAGCAAATAGAGGAGAAGGTGTGTATAGCAAGGTTGCCATGAAGTGAAGCCGGGAGATTCTGGATAGAGGGGACCAATTCACTACAAAAGTGTTCAATTGTCAAATGCTTCAACTTAAAAGACATCTTGATTTGTAAGCTCAACTGGATTCTCCTCAACATAAGTGAGATACTGAATAGAAGGTTTAGAATTTCCAATTTTCTGCATTGAGAGGTTTCCTGTATTCTGCTAGCTTTCAATTGATTAAGCCTTTCAACTTTTACCTCAATCTGCCATAATAGAGTTCGATTCATGCGGTCTGTGGTCAAATAAACCATTTTCTGCATACTTAAGCTTCCTGTGTGAAGACTTCGTTACTTGGAGAGACATCCTGACTACTTCGAATACATGATTCAAATTCTGCTGTTTGCTGAGGGATTCCAATGGAGAGCAAGAATGCTTGGATACTGTACTTAACTTCTGACACACACGGAGACCATCTTAAACAATCTGCACTGAACTTGGTTTTCATCTTTAATGATGGCGTTTGATCTGTATTTCTATTAAAAGCTCTACTAATTCCATAACAGTTCCAGAATTCTGCATCAATTGGTCTCTTAGCTGGACAAACAAACAAAGCCGATATGTGCTTCCTATTTATTCATCAAGAGCAAACTAAGGATACCCTTGATGTGATAGGCAGCTAGATCAGTTTCAATTTCCACAGGTATAGAGTCCTTTTGCTGTCCTGAACCCCATTGCTTTGAGATCAATATGCTTGATAGCATTTGATTTGGCTGTAACTCGATTTTCAAGTTCTTAGTTTTCTTTTGCTGAAGCCAAAATTCATCTGCTTCTCAAGTATCTCTAGAAATTAATCATGCAACCTCGAAGCTCCAGTTTGTCGTGTGTCTTGCTCTTTCCCCTCCCCCTTCTTCTTACTCTGTTTCTGCCACGAATCAGTCGTAAGTGAAGTATGTCCAGTTCTTCACAATACTAATGACTGGTAGGGCAGGCTGATGTTGAGTGAAGCCTTCTGTAGACCAAGGTATTATGTAGAACAATAGACATTACTTCAGAAGACTGGGTGAGATTAAATCATGGCAGTAGCCTGAGTAGAACTTCAATCCCTGATTTTTCCACAATTAATCAGCAAGCTTCAGAATTTTCCTTGTTCTATGAACCAGGATCATCACATAAAAGGCTCAAAGTTGGACGGTCAGATGGACTTGGAGACATCAAGTGCTGCAAAAGGGATGCTTGTTCAGGAAATTCAGCAACCCAAGAAGAAGGGAGTTCTCCCTTCTATTTTAGATTATTAAGAACGATGCTTCTCTCCATTGCTGTTCCAAACGAGTGCCATAGTTCAAAGAATACAACTCCTAAAGCTGTACATGTCAACCTTCTCATCAATCTTTGACCACCGGACAGTATTCCATCTGTATATATAAATATGTTGATTCAAGCTTAGTCTCATGCGCATTTATATCTGCCGAGTTTGCACCTTTGTTGCAAATTGACATATCTTGCAGAAACAACTGGCTGTTGTCATCTGTATTTGAGCATGGAACAGCAGCGTGTGATTGACCAACTGGAACAATTTCAGGTAGGAACTCTCGAGAGGGAGCTTGCTTCTATCCAGACCATTCCCCTTTTGTTTATTATGTGAAACATCATTAGCCGAATCTTGACCAGCACTGTCGTGTGTTATTGGTGAGCTTGTTGGGATCTTGTTTTGGGCAAGATAATGAGATCCCTCAGTTAATTCGAGATCCATATCAATTAAAACGCCAGAATTACGGATTTCCCATGCTTTCTGCTGGGCAGCGGTTGTCAGTTCTTTCTCTTGCTCACTTCTACTGGAAGTGGCCTGACTCCCCAACAAAACCCCTGATGCACCCTGTAGCTTCTCATTTAATTCTGGATTCTTATCAGCACCGCTTTCTGTCATTGATGAGTTTCTAGGATGCTTGTTTTGGATAGGATTCTCTGACTGCTCAGTTGATTTCAAACCCAAGCCTTTAGGTGCTTGCTCCTGGATAGCAGTTGTCAAATCTCGAGTCTCTTCTTGCTCAGTTCTCAGTGGCTGAGTTATAATCAAAGGTGATCTCCTCATCATATTAAATTTGACATATAGTGTAGGTTCCAATCTGGTACTGACCTTCTACAGCATAATTTTTGTTTCACAATTAAGTCTGCATGAGTGACAAATTCGGCTTGCATAGTTAGTCCTGTGCATCACATCAACAACAACTAAATTCCACAGATTCGGCTCTTGATCCAGTTTAGATTTGAAAATTTGACCGCTAACTCCAAAAGCTGGCTGCAACCTCTAAGTTCAGTCTTTCTGTCTGAATGTTGGAATCTATTGCTCTAAGATTCTCATTGGGTACTACCTTATGCACTTCTAGGAGCAAATCCTGTTGGCCCAGTTTTTCCATCTTTTCCACTTTTCTTCCAAGTTCACGTAATACTTTAGCTCTTTCCACACCAAATCTTTGAAGCTCACTACTAAAAACCTGCTCCTTTTCTGGCGGTGCCTGTATTTCAAAAGGTATACATCCATGCATTGCCATAACCATGAATGCACAATGCCTTAACACACCACTTATTTTAACATAGATTTTCCAAAGATAGTGGAGCATTCTGTAACGCCTATGAAGCGGCTCCCATATGGCGAAATCCAACAAGAAGCCCTCTTGACTTGTAGATTGTACAATTGATCTATAGCCACTGTACATTGGATCATTGGAAGCTTGGTATGTAAGAATTCTTGAAGGAATCTTCTCGTATTCTACACATTGCAAGCATTCATTGACACAACCTTCCAAAGAAGTAGCAGCACCCTGAAAATTTTTCACCACCAATTTGTCTTGATCTTTGCCAACCCAAATGAGGCAAATATATATATTTACAACCAAATAAATGCCAGCACAGACCCCAAATAAATAACAAGCTATAGAGAGCTGTTTGCAGAAATTTTGATGAAGTGCTCCCCGACACCAATACAATACAAACTGTCAACAAGAATACCCGAAATCCATACTCATAAGGCTTCATTTTTTAATACAGTTTGTAATATCTTGCACAAAATCCTGCAATAAATATACTGATTATAATTGTAACTTCTTCCAAAACTCCAGTCAACATAGATAGCCCAAAGTGATATTGACTACGTCTTCTTAAAAGTTCTGACAGAAATAACTTCACATCTTTAATATACATAGCTTCACCACCAACTCCTTTAAGTAGAGATAAAATCTTCAGCTTTACACATGAAGAGAGCTTTAAAGCAAAGTCTGAGATGAAATGTAATATGTCTTTCCTTGTAGATTGGTCAGACCTCTGTCTAATATTCTGTGGCACTAAAAGGCTATGACAGGAGGAGCCGAACAAAGATGTAAAAAGAGGTGGGAAAACATTTCTGTTTGGCAATATCAGCCTCTTTTGAAGGATTAAGCTGAAAGGCTCTTCAAGAAGATGACTCTAAACTTCTCTGTTCCCTGCCATCTCACACTTTTTATGCTAGAAAGAAAAAAAAACAACACGAGAACACAGTGTATATAGCCTTTCAATGCATTCCTTAGCAGCTAGCTGTGCATCCTGGTTATCATTGGACAGTGGAACAAGAACAAAGGGAAATTCGTCTGAACCGCAATAGAAATCTTCTTCAGTAAAGAACTTAGATAAGTTACAAATAAGATAGATCATGATTTTTTATAACAAGGGAATGAGGATGATCTTTTAAAAAAAAACATGCCTTGCTTCAGGCTCAGCAAAGGACAAATGGATCCTGAAGTGTGCATATCAATTTTCAAAATTTGAAGATCACGGTTTGCCCCTGTTGTCAGAGAACAGAGTTTCCACTAGTAACCACAACCATGGGTTCACCTTGAAAAGGTTGAGAAGTGTAAGTCTGGATCACACTCTTCTCATCAGACCCACATGAATCACCACAGGTAGGACCTCATCTCCATGAATATTGCTCAGCCGTCCCGGTCAGTTGTGTTCCTCCCTCCAAAAGTCTTCCAGAAAACTAATGATTCGTCGGTCCCCATAGTATTGTACGCATTGGCAGTCATCATTCTCCCATGAATGCGTATTCATTGATCCTCTTTCTGAAATTCTGGTGCCTCTCTCTTTTAAGTGGTCGATACTCTTCTTTCCAATGGTGATTCTCACTCTATGGTTGCCCACATTGCACATCTCCCAAATCACTACATTCCGTGCAATAAGGTTCTTGTGGGGCATTTTATCAAACAACTTCCGAGCAAAGGTAAAGATCTCCCATCTTGGCACATGCATTGACCATTACAATCTGATACACCAAATTTGGCTCACAAATTGATGAAAACATCCATTAGCAAGCAGCCAAACCACCCAATTCCTGCATACATGTAAACTGAACCACTTTGAACAGGGGATTCATACTCAAACCCACTTTTTCAGAACGACACCCTGTACAAACGAACTGATCCCATGCACCAATAGCTGAGCAGAGGTACGAACCAAGGAGGTGAAAGTGTAATTATCAGAGACCAAATAACCAGCGGAAAGAAGAATTCTGCTATAAAAGT
Source organism: Vitis vinifera (assembly GCF_030704535.1). Taxonomy (NCBI): domain Eukaryota; kingdom Viridiplantae; phylum Streptophyta; class Magnoliopsida; order Vitales; family Vitaceae; genus Vitis; species Vitis vinifera. Next base: position 19,841,704 of record NC_081822.1, on the reverse strand, counting down.
GAAAGCTTCAATGAGGTGCTGAACTTTTGGAATGGGCTCTGATCAAATAGTTGAAGGTGAGGGAGGTTGGGTTCTGAGAGTTGTGACGGGTTGCTGCACTTTTCATCCTTCATACCAGCACTTTTGTCATCCTCCCAAATCATGCCCAAATATATTAAGACTTAAACGCTAAACAGTCTTGGCTATGATCACTCTTTCCTTTATCGTCCACTTCCAAAATCCGTGAAAACCTCGGTTCAACTTTCTTCTTTCGAAAAGTTTATCATTGCAAACTAGAAAAATCAGATTCCTTCTCATTGGTATTTTCTTCAAACAAATCCCACACTCCTCAATCTGTCCTTGATCTACATATCCTTAACAAGTGAACAAACAGCCGACCAGCTAGAATTTTGAAGTGTTTGATCTCTTTGCTGAATCTCATGACTATATTCCCAAGCCTTGGAGTCATCCCCATATGAAGAATTGATGGCTATGTGACGGGTAGGAAGAAAGGCAAAACAGATATGGTAGAGAGTAGAGGAAACGATGGAAAACAGACATGGGAGATTAAAAGAAAATAAAACCACATCTCATGATTTTTCAATAGGCTAAGATTAGTCGGAACAGGCATGGAGTTATATGCTTCTGAAGACATTAATGACATCCAAAATCAAAACAAGGCAAACAGGCAAGTAACCAATCTCAACAAAACAAATTGTGGCCCTTTTCGTCCACACAAAATCAACGAAACAATTAAATATTCCGGAATCGAACACGCGGAAAAATCAAATATAGGTAAGAATTCCAAAAGCAACGAGGTGCATACCTGGATAGCCTTGGTTGCAATGGCTCCTTCTGGCTATCTTTCCTCTTCCTTCTGAAGACAATTCCCAAATAAAAATCCTCTTTTTGCTTGTTCTCTCCTTCTTTCTCCTTTTTTTTTCCCCAATCCTGTAATGCGTGCCCTCCTCCTTTTTCTTTTCCAGAATCTCCTTATATTTGCATCACCCTCTCAAACCAAACTGCTAAAAAAAAGATCCACTTTTCTCTCTTCTATTTCCCTTCCTTTTTTTAAATCTTCTAATTCAAAAGCAATCTTCCCAATTTCAAATTCCCCTCCAAAACCTTCCAAAGAGAGCCCCACCTTCCTTAAACTCCAATGGTAAGTTTCCTTGCAAAAAAACATGAAATTTTAGAAGTTAAATAATTGTATGAATAGATAAATAAGTAAATAAATTAGAAAATGGTAAAAATAATAAATAAATAAATAAGTTAAGGAAAATAATATAAAGAGGAAATTAAAATAAAATAAAATAAAAATAAACAAATTAACAAAAAAAAATGGGCCCTACTAGCCATGCAAACACGCAAGTCATATAAGTCACACTAAAAAAAATCTTAATAGACCTAGTATACCTAAACGGGCCTAAGGTGAGACTAAGTGGGCCTAAGGTGGTGCCTAATGGGCCAAGTGTATCTAAAAGCTATCCTAAAAAAAGCAGGAAAAGCCTAAGTCTAAATTAGGGCTACTAAGGGTCACAATAAGGGATCAAATAATCCCTCAACCAAAGTCTCCGAGGTGACTCAAAAAAAGGTAAGTGGTATGAGTAGCTATGGGTCACCAAGGAACTATTGTGGAGCATTGAAAACGAATTTTAAAGACATGTGCTAAAGGGACAAAATTGAGGGTCTACAGGGAGCTGGAAGTTGGGCTCGATGGGAGACCTATAGCTACAACATTTTTCTTGTTTCCGATTCTCTTCACTATTTTGCTCCATTTTCTATTTATTTATTTTTAGCATTATCGTGATGACTGAGAGTGGGCGTTGAGGATTACATGTTTGTTCTGACTGATCTCTAAGTTGTCTTGATTGTGTTATAGTGTGTTCACTTTTTTTATTTGGTTTGGTTGGGACTATGGCCATAGTAGTTCCTTAAGTGAAACTTGACATAGGCTCTTTGAGAGCTAAGATATGTCAATTAAACACACAATAGGAGGATCTGTAACTCAAGGATGGTAGAGGTAGTCTTAAAAGGGTGACAACTTTCACCTTGTTAGACCATGGACACTAGTTCATGGGGAGACTAAACACAATGGATAGCAGGTCACGAACCCGAGTACTTGGTGTATCATTGTTATTTACATAGGATATTGAAGTTCAATTGATTCTCTATAGTAGGATGTTGAATCAACTTTAGAATTGGATTCTAAGGGAGCCAGTATTCCTATGGGTCCCAATGGTCTTTCCTCTAAGCTCATATATCTTGTTGGCATGGATTATGAGGGTCAGATTGGCTCTAGGTTCACTTTTGTGCATAAGGGCATTTTGGTAATTATGCAAGATTGCACAGGGGTAAGTGAACAAGGTCTTTGGATTGAGCTAATTGATTAATTAGTAGACCCTATTAGGTTAATTAATAAATTAAGACCCATTTTAGGCTAGATTAAGTGACCCAAACCCATGTGAGGTTGTCTTCCTCCTTGCCTAAGGTTTCTATGCCCTTTAAATATAGTTTTCAAGACTTCCTCTCCAAGAAACCCTATGGGCCCACAACTTAATAAAGCCCAAAATGAGGACTAATAACCCAGACCCAATTAAAAAAAAAAAAAAAACAATTCTAAGCTCACAACTTAAAACTAAATACCCACAACCCAATTAAAATAAAATAACCCAAGCCCAATTAAAATGAAACTAACCCAGGTCCACAATTTAAAATTTAAATACCATAACCCAATTAAAATAAAATAACTCAAACCCAATTATAAGGAAATTTGAATATCAATTCATGCAAATTTTGGAAAAAAAATAAATTCAACCTCATACAATTTTCTAACAAATAAATAAATAAATATTAAAAAATAGACAAAAATAAATAACTAATACAAAATAATAATAATAATGATATAGACACTAAACATTGCAATCAAAAATCAAATGCTAATTGTGGATCCCGCATTTTGCATGATGTGTTCCCACTCGATGGCAAACTTGCTTTTTATTTATTGAAAAATATGATTTTTAGAAAAGACTTGGAGTCGCCATTTATTTTTGTTTTATTATTTTTTTAAGGGAAAAAAAATAAGAAAGAAAAATCCTAAGCGTGACTCCTGAAGGAAAAAACAAATCTATGAAAAACTAAAGTCGGGTTCGAGGATCAGGTTACCTATTAGGAAGGTATGGTAAAAGACCGTAGCACCCCTCTAAGTCCTTAAAAATGAGTCTCTACTAAATAAGGTAAGGCACGTAAGACAATTGATAAGGAAATCAATAGATATCAATGAAATGATCAAATAATAAAACGAATCATGCATGAAAATAAGCAAAGTAGGAGTGAGATCGTACCTTAGCAGCAAATGCGCTATCATGAAACGGGATTAGTGCACAATAAATAATATAAAACATATTGCAGGTGTCACAAAACAAAGCGAGAAATCATCAATGGTAATTATGCACTTCACTCAAATCATTTTTAAAGAAAAACATCATGGATGTTGGGCTCCACCAAAGCCCAATTTAATTTGCATGAATTAATCCCATAAATTCCATTATTTTAGAATTATGAAAATCATATTCATGGTTAATTAAAATCAAGAGAAACATAAAATTATTTGAAAATCAAAGAAAATTTGTACAAGTGCATGCCAAAATGAGAATGGTAGCAAGCTTATTAAAATTGAGATTTTTGGTAACCTAAAACCCTAATGAAGGACGAAAATTGAGGACTTAAAATTATTTGAAAAAAAACTGAAGTAGCATGAAAAATATTTTGAAAATCTAGAGTTGCGAAAATTATTTGAAAATCTAGAGTTTCAAAAATTATTTGAAAATTGAAGTTTTGACAATTAAATTTGAAAAATTGAAATTTTGAAAATTAAATTTGAAAATTATTCAAATATTAGAGATTACTTGGAAATTGGAGTTCTTCAAAAATTAAATTTAAAAATTGGAATTTTGAAAATTATTTGAAAATTGGAGTTTTGAAAATTATTTCAAAATTGAAGTTTTAAGAATTAAATTTAAAGATTGGAGTTTTGAAAATTAGAGTTTCGAAAGATTAAATTTTGACATCAAAAGCTGAAGAATTAAGAGGATGATAGGCACATGTACTTCAAGGTGGTACACCGGAGGGTGGCCATGCATTTATGGGGCCTTACTAGAGAAACAGTTGGCGTGCAATTGTGATTTCTTTGCTGGTGATGAGTTAACATTCTCAAGTTCACTTCCGAATTCTACAATCGATTGTTTCTGATCCCGCCCAGTTTGCCCATACACCTTAATCATGAAATCATTAACACAATCCTTTGTCTCATGGAGCATTACCCTTAACTCACTCACCCAAATATGGCAAAATGCCTTAATTCTCTCCATATCTCCTACAACTCTAGTAACCTCATTTACTGGCCTAATAAGTGACACCATTTGATCATTTCTTTTCTTTTTCAGCTTTGGTTAAGATAATTTCAAAAAAGACTTGTCCATTTCATGAGCATGCAACATCCAAAAAGCAAGATGTACCACAAAGCTTTCAACCTCATCAAGTTTACTAACAAATGACAGGATTTGATCCCTCACAACCAAAAGAATTTTATTTTCTTATAGTAGAATAGAGTCTGACCTCCATTGGAATAATTCACAAAAGACCTGACCATTTCATGCATGTAGCAGCCAACCGAAAGGAAAGATTAGTTTAGCTTCCCCTCTTCTACTAATTCAAAAATTGCTTCTCCTCAGTCTTAAGTCAAAATTCACCCTTGCGTGTACGAGGTTTCTATTGCTTTGTTGATTCGATTCCCAACCTACTGGAGCGGATTGAAAAGAAAGCATTAAGCACCAACTTTCCTGGTGTGCATGATCTTGAGCCTGGTGCTTGGTTCTTTTGCCAATGGTGGTCACCTTGCCAGCAGTCATCAATGAGATTAGCAATTCCCTGTGAAAAATAACTCAATTTCTTTCTCTCTATGTTGTTCTGAATGCTCATGTCCACTATTGAAGCCATTGCATTGGGTCATCGACTATAGGAGGTCGAAGTGGTTACACACCAAAGGATTGAAGATTATGAGTCATTCTAGTGCATATGCAAGCTTCTTTAAAGTCTTCCATTTCAATGGCATCCTCTACTTGAAACTTAAGAGTAGAAGCAAAGCTTCTAGCTTGCTCAATTTATAAGAGATGTCGACTCCAATGATATACCACTGCATGAATAGGATTCAAATATGGCTTGTTCCATGTCAAAACCAACAATGACATATGCCATGTGTATGAGCAGTGAAAAGAAGCAATGCACTGCATGTAAACTATAGTAGAGCTGCTCGGAACACATTCCATAACAGTTCTCTGCACATTCTTAACATACAAGTCTTTCTTGCCATTGACGGAAACCTTCATGTAGTTGTAGGCTTGCAAAATGAGGTATCCAAAGGAGCCATGCATGCACTGAAGTGGTCATGCATGCGGGTTGCATGAACATGGGAAAGAATGGGAAAGAAGTTTATGGGGAGCGAATGGTGGAATGAGTGGAGGAGATAGTGAGAGAAGTGGGTTTGGTGGTGGAATGAATGGAGAAGGTAGTAAGAGAAGTGGGTTTGGTGGGTATGAAAAACAGGTATGAAGGATTTGTGTGGGATTAACTACTAGTAGTGGGTATGATACATGGGGATATGAATGTTTAGGATGGGAAATCAGTGAATATGAAGAAGGGAATAAGTTGAAAGTGGTGGGAAAATAAGAAGTGGACGATGACTCAAATCTAGAGAGAGCTTGGTGGCAAGCTAGAAAATTGGAAATGAATTGGCCATGTGTTCATGCATGATGACCACATGCGCATGGAGTTCAAGGGTGGACAGAGATTTTAGACTTCGATGGAGGATCGACTTCACTATTTCTTCTACTTTAGGCTCACTTCCCACAGAATAGGCAAGTCTACCATCATAAAGGTGTTGGGTAAGTGCTTGTCTCAAACTCTCCGCATGGCTTGCTTCAACTGTAATGCGAACCACATGCAATCTTCCTAAAGCAGTTCACTCTGTTCATGACTATCGGGTTGGAAGGCTATATGAGGGTGAGTCTTCAAGGCATGATACATCCTGAAGTAAAAACTCTCTTCCCACCGGACGCTTTATGGATTTCATCACTATATTGAAGTCCACATGTGATCATGCATAGCAATCCATTTATGATCCATCAACTTGAAGACGATGCGATGAAGGGAGGTCAAATACAAACTTGCTTGTTGAAAGAAACTTTAAGAAAATTGCTACTACCATTGATTGTGATTTGATTGCTTCCAAACCAAATATCTTAATAAACATGAACGTGACATTAACACTAGCTCCAGAAAAAGGATATGTTTCCGCAACTCAGATGACTTCCAGAGAACGAAACCAAACCCATAAGTCGATCTTCGGAAGTTGTGTTCAGGGAACAAAGGCCCCGAGGTGTTTTCACATGATCGATAACGCTTACGAGCACCATATGAGTTTCAATAATTGTCACTACCTTGATCTTCATGCATGATCAAAGAATGCTCATTGATTAAATTGTTGGGAAGCTTGGATTTTACCCTAAGTGACAGTAAGTGGTTATGCATCTCAACTCTGTCCCATAGGCAATCCTCTGGGCTCAGTTCCTTGCTTTCCTATTTGATTTTGGACTCTCTAATTCCATATTATAGGATTCAAGTTGGTTTGTAAGCTTGACAAATTCCCACTCTATAACTTCTAAGTTCCACTTGATCCTATGATTAATATCCGCAAGTTTGGACCACACTTCTGTATAAATTGTAAGGCATCGAACTAATTGCATGTGCAAACCAGTAGGAAAATCAACTTTGGGGTTCCAGTTAAGTTGTTGAGAGTCAGCATCTCCAACTATTGTGCCACTAAACCTTCTTTCTGGAGCCTCATCACTATTAAATCCTCTAAGTCGTCTATCAACAGTGGTTTCCATGGTTTGGGTTTGATTAAAGTGGAGCTGAATCAACAACAACGAGGGCATGCTCACAGGGTTTTATAGCAACATAAAGCTCCTTCAAGTATACCCACTCAGGTTGACTTAGAAAACTATAGTCATCGATGACATCGGCCATGAATAGAACCTCATGACCCTCTTATTTGATGAGTGGAACCCAACGAAGAGAGGAGTAGAAGGCATGTGCTAGTGGAGCTGAGTGATGTTGAATTCAAAGACCATGGTGCATTACAGATGCCTTCGGCAACTGAATCTATTGAATTGACCCAACACTAATGGTCATCATCTTTTCCACCTTCCAAATCTATCTCCATTGTAGTGGTTCACATAGTTTTACAGGTATCCTGAAATTTCCAACTATATGCAAAGTGGTTCGCATGGGGCTCTCTCAAAAGCACTCCAAACAAGATGGTCATCCCAAATGAGATACTCAACACCCCCAAGAATGCCAAAACAAAAATAGAGAAGAGAGTAAAAATAGAAACATAGCATGTACAAACGAAAAAAAAAAAAAAAAGGTTAAACCTATCTCTATTTCATAAGTGGCAATGGGCTAGATACAGGTGGAATCAAAAGGAAGCAAGAACATGATCTTTAATAATTAGATTCAGTGATGGATCCCTATTCAAGTTGTTCGTGAATAGATAAATGCACAAGTTATTCATAAACAGAGCTAAAAAAACCAGACTAGAATTAGACATAAATGCATAAAAATAGGTCTTAGATTTTACAAATATGCACAATATCTGATGTCCACATCAAGCATCAAGATGAATCTAGAATCGGCAAGAAGCAAGAAAGAACAGTTTGAAATGGGAAAATTTAAAATATGTTGTAATCATACCTGGACAAGAAAAAGAACGACGAGCTACTTCTCTACTTCTTCTCTCTTGCTACTCTCTTTCTCTTGTCATCTTTGCTGCTCCAAACGTCTCCTTTTTTCTCTCTAACTTTGTCTAAAATGGCCCTCACTAAAGCTGAAATCGTCTCTCTACTGATTCACTCTTTCTATTCCACACATTTTCTCAGCTCTCACTCAAACCCCTCAATCTAAAAAAAAAAAAAAATCCCCTTAGCTCCTCTATAAAACAACTTTCTTTCTCTTCCTCCCTCACCTGCAGTCCTTCCTTCTCTTGCAAGCCTTCACTAGTGCTACTGCTTCCTGTTCAGCAAAAAAGGTCTCTCTCTCAATTACCACCATGGCAAGGTGGTCATGTCTTTGCCACACATCCCATGTAGCTCTAAACACTTGTGGAGGTCGTCCCCCACTCCTCCAAATGAAAAAAAAAAAAAAAAAAAAACCAGCTCCTCCTAGTCCAAAGTGGGGTCTACACTAATATAGTGTAATTAATGATAATAAAAATGGAACATCAAAATAATACGAGTAAATGCTAAAAATTCATTCCAAGCAATAACAAAAGGAAAAAAAATTCAAGCCAAATACTCACTTAAACTCATAATCATGTAATCACAACTCAAAAAACAAACCTAAGTGCACCCAAGCCTAAAGAATCTATCTAAGCGAACCTAAGTAGGTTCTAGTGAATCTAACTGGGCCTAGGTGAAGTGAAAAGTGACCTAAGGTGATAAAAAAGTGTCCAAGTGACCTAAGGTGAGTTTGTGTAAGCTTGAAAGTGCCTAGGTAAACCTAAACGGGCCTATGTGAACTAGAGTGGGTCTAGGTGAACCTAAGTGAGATCTAACCTAAGGACGAAGGGCAGGCAAGATCATAATACGGTCTGAATGAGTCCTTAAACAAAGGGTTACTAAAGGTGACTCACAAAAGGAAGCTATATAAGTGTCAATGAGCCCCCAAGAGATGACTACGAGTTAAGAGAGGTGTATAGGAAGACACCTAATGTCACATGTGCTAAGAGGACAAAATCGATGTGAATCCTTGATCTCTTTACTTTTCATATATATATTATTAGTTATTAAAATATGAATTTTTTTATTTTCTTAAAAAATTTTGAGGCAAAATACTCTTGAAAAAATGATTTGGGTAAGCAAACTTCAAGAAGAAAATATGTTTTCAAAGGATGATTTTAGGTAAGAAAACGTTTCTTTGTAAAATTTATTTTTTAAATTGTCTTATTTTAAATTATTTGAATAAGACACCATATCTAAGTAAAAATTATGCGACCAAAACTAGGGTAGTATTATAATTTTTTTTTAAAAGGGTATTTTACCAATTATTTTTTTCAACACTTGTACAAGTATAAAGAACCAGTAAAAAGGGGGTTGAATAGGATCTGAATAAGTTGCCTAGTATTCATCCTCTTTAAATTCTAACCTATCTATTACTTTCTCTCAAGATACGTTTGCATCTTAATTTCCTATCAATATTAATATATGTGTTAGTCAAGACGGGCACCACAACTTTTCATTTAGTAACCTAAGAAAATCTTGAATTTTGGATATGGTGGCACCTGGATTAGAAGATAAAGGTTCTATGTTAATGGTATTAAATTTATATTAGGTTGTGATATGTTCTCTACTTCAAGACTTTTTCTTCTTGTCCTTACTAATTGGATCAAAATTCACCATCATTCTAACAATGATTAAGTAGTAGTTAAGAAACTGATGCGACTCATGGTAGCTTAGCTTTAAAGGCGTATCAACAAAATTTATACCTTAAATACTATTACTAAAGTAGCCAAGCTACTATAGCATAGTGGTTCTAGGATCGTTCACTGGGAAGGGTTTTCGCAAACACAACTGATATTCAAATTAGGAAAATAGGTGATTTTCTTATGGATGTTAGCTTTAAAAGAAGATGTAAATGTTTTAGAAAGATTTAAACTAATCTAAGATAACTTTAAAGACTAAAATGAAAGGGTGTAAAAACAAGTTTCTCAAAGATAGGATAGCTATGCTCTGGCTCTTATGCAAATTGGAAATCTCAGGATAGGCTCCTCGCGTTGGGGTTGCAACTATGGTGATGCTTGCATCCCGAACCGGTATGGATTTAGCAAATCAAGTTTTAATCCTTTAAAATGGCAAAACAGATGGTAGTGAATTTCATCAATGGTTATTCACCTTAGACTTCCTTTGAATGGCTCGTAAGAGATAACTAATGGTCTAAAGCCAAAAGCTTACCAAATATTGGCAACTCAAAGTCATTCCAAGTGATAAACTCACCTTTCAATGGCCATTAAAATTGGTTCTAACGGATTAATGAAAAACTTGGAATTGAAAACCTCACCTTCCAATAGCTCGTATGAGATAACTAATGGATAGAAATCCAAAAGCTTATCAAGTATTAGCCGTTGGAAGTTGTCCAAAGGAAATAAAAACCAAACTTTGCATTAATGAACCATTAATGAAAAACGACTACCTTACCTTCCAGGTGCGAGAAATTTCCATGGGATTGCATCCAAGCCATCACATAACATCCATACTTTGAGAAACTAAAAGTTTTAGCCAATCATCCTCTAAGGAAAAGCCCTCAGAGGTTGTTTGGCTACTAAGAAAATAGAAATGGGGAAGAACAGGAGAAGAGAGAAAAACAGAGCTTTATATATTTCTAAGTGTAAAACGTAACCTATGTTCTATATCTTTTTCAAGAGGTGATTTCCACCTCTTATATAGTCTTTACAAAAGCAAAAGCTTGTGATTGGTTAGTTACAAGGATAAGAAAGGAAATTACATCAAAAAATACAAAGGAAAATATCTAAAGTGGAGTCGGCAAAAATAGAGGAAAATTCGCACCACGCATGGGTTATGCGAATTTTGAAGGTGTTATGCAAATTTCGCATAACACCTTGTGTCGTGCGAAATTTTCGCACAACCTGGAACAGTTGGCTTCCGAAGGCCATATCTTCCTAATTTCAGCTCCAAATCGTACACGGTATGAAGCGTTGGATTCTTGACTTCCAGAGCTTTGAAATGATATATAGCATGTAAAAAATGGACTTCGGTAAGTGCTCCAAAAGTATGAAAGAAGACTGCAGCTACTGTCCTCTATTTTCCTCTTCTCCATTGTTCTTTCCTTGCATACTTTGAACGACTTTGGCAAAGGGCTATGGAGCTCCAAAGCTTGGTTCTTCATGAATTTGAGCTTCCAAAAGCTTTGCCATAACTTGTCCAAGTAGCTCCTCCATCATTCGGCATGCTTGAATTGATTCATAAGCTGATAAAAACATGTAAACTTGCCACAAAATGGTTAAAACCAATTACTAAGGACCTTAATGAATTAATTGGGTTAAATGAATATGATTAATACTCAAAAGTGTTTAAAACCATTATAATTAGGTCTACAAAATAGCACTTTTTGGTAGTAATCAGAAACAACAAAGTGGGAATCAATTTTCATGTCAACATTGACAGGTCTGTTTTAAAGCACCATGAAATTAAATATAGATATAGAGCAAACTAGTGGAAATTTTGGGTGGGATTTTGTATGAACTAGTCTTAATCTTTCCCTAAATAAAAGACTAATAGATGAAAAATGTAACTCTAGTGATATATAAATAAATAATCATTGTCAATCTTCCCATTATGAAGGAATTGCCCCTAGGTAATCAAAATTACAAATCAAAGAGTTGTTCAAGTGAAATTAAAATTCTTTAAAGTTAGTCAAGGTTAACTTTATTAAGTGATCACTTGGTTAACTTTTAAAAGCCTCTAAACTTTGTTTCTGTAATAGTTACAATTTTAGATAAGAAGTTTGTCTTTAATTGATGTCTAATTAATATTCTCTATCAAATATATATTTAGTGCAAAACTTTGATATTTTTTAATTTCATAAAATTATTTATTAGATTGATGATAGGTTGTAGAATAAATTGTTCTCATTATTGTTTTGGCAGATCTCAAAAAAGAAGGCATTGAAATTTTGGGTTGCTAAAGCAAGTGAAATTAGTGAAATGGAAACGTATTATGTCCTAATGAAAGCAACAATTATTTTTGTGTGATCCTATATTATATTTTAATTATAAATTGAATGTTAAATCTTAGTATACTATGTAAATGTTTTCTTTCTTTTTGATCAATATATATTTTTTTTTACACAAAATTCTAGTTGATTGTATCTTAGTGAAGGCATGTCAAATGGCTATGGCTAATTTTAATTACACACTGTAACTACTATCTTCAAAAATAACATCTTATCTTCAAACTATTCAATCATTTTTTTCTATTTTTATGGTGTCAAGACTTAATTTTTATTATTATTATTACCCATAGGAAAGAAACAACAAACTCAAATTTGTAAGTATTATGCTAAATTAGCTAAATTATTAGTCTTCCTACTTTGTTTTAGTATTTATGCATAGATACTAAATGAGGTTATGCATCTATTTAATTCATGCTGAATAAAGTAATATATAGTGTTTAAGATTAAAAATATGCAATTGGTTGCATATGATATAATATAGATACAATTATGATGTTATTTCATTTTTTAATACTTTATTTACTAGTTGTGTATCTCAATTTATATCTTTTTTTGGTTTAAGAATTAAGAATTAATAAATTATGCAACTTGTGTTATATAGGAATTAAGTTGAATCAACCTAGAAATGGATTGATCTTGGATGTCTAAAGATAAAAGATCTCAAGAGTATGAACAAGGGGTTGAAAGCTTTATTCAATTTATAATCTAAATGCTAGAGATTTGAACTATATTAGATGTCCATGCCTATAATGTGACAACTTAGTGAACCATACTCCTCAAGTGATTAGAGAATACTTATATTTCAATGGGATTGATCAAAGTTATTGCACATGGTATTGCCATGGAGAGGTAGTTTCTACTAAGGAAGTAACAATATCGTTATGATCAACTTAATTGTGAAGATTTAGACAATACCATTAAGATAGTCCATGCTACACAAGATGACTATATGAAGGATCCCCAATCATTTGGAGGACTACTTGAAGATGTTGAAAAACCTTTTTATCTTGGTAGCTTAAAGTTTACAAAGTTATTTGCATTAATAAAATTGTAAAACTTGAAAGCAAGATATGGGGACAAAAGTTTTTCAGATTTACTTCAAATGTTAGGTAATGTGCTCCTAATGAACAATGAAATGCTCTCGTCCATGTATGAGGCAAAAAAAACTTCAAACGCATTGGGAATGAAATATGAGAAAATGCATGCTTGTCTTATGTATATTTTTGTATATAAGTAATTTATATATCATATATGAATGTTATTTTATAAACGTTTTTTTTAAATTTTTTTAACCATAAATTTAATTTATAATAAATAAATAAAATTATTTTACAAAATGAGTATATAAAAAAATTTAAAATTTGATAAAAATAAATTTATGATACATGAGATATGCATATCTCATATCTTAGTATGAGATTAACATGTCCAATGTAGAAAGGATAAATAAATAAATAAATAAGGTGAATAATATATCGAACCATTTATCATGCCCCATGTTTGGTTGAATATAGAATAAGATAAGTGATGAGATGAATTATCCTATATCATCACCAAACAAATATAGGATAAAATATAACATCCTCTCTCTTATCCTATCCCATATTATATATTGTCAACCAAACATGGCCTATTGCCAAAAACCATAATAGTTGGATAAGGTTTTATTGTGACCATATTGGTCTTTTGCAACTGATCATAAATGTATTTATATTGTGTAAGATAAAGTCATTCTTCATTTTGAAAAGCTTGAAAACCAAGAAAATAATTGAGAGAGCCTAGAATCTTCAAAGCAAACTTTGTTTGTTACTTACTACTTTATCAACTTTACATCATCATCATCGGTTACTATTATGTCATCAATATATACAAACATAAAAATAGACTTTCCACTTACTTAATGGATGATTATAGATGAATAAACTTGCATCTGACATGGGATGTTAAACCATAAAAACAATTTCTTACCATCACCATTTAGAAAAGCATTATTCATATCTAAATGAATTTTATAATATATAGATTTGGGGATTATGTTGTCCTCTTAAACCAAACATTAGATAGAAAATTATATAGGCTAAAGATGATTCCGTAAAATAGTACATTAATAAGATGTTTAACAAGGATAACTTGGCTAATCATTAGTTTATAATATTACCTTTATTTGGCAAACATTTTGTAACTTTAAATTGATTTCTTGGATTTTAATCCAATAGATTTTTTAGAATGAGAATATTCAAATGAAGAAGAAGAGAGCAACAATAGTGTGTTTCCACATATCATATAAATAATAAATAAAAAAAACTTGAACAAAAAACATTACTCAAAGATTAATATAATCATAGTTGTTATTCATAAAATTAATTGATATTATAGATCGATATTATTCTTATTATACCCATATAGAGCATATGATCAACAATAACAATGACAAACATGACGACCACTAGATAATTTTTTACACCAGCCACCCTTTGGACAATCTGTGATACAGTATGTCCAATATTTTCCACCATTTGGATCATCATCTTTGTCGGGAATACATTAATGTCCAAGTTCTGGGTGATCTTTGCAACACCTTCCATCTTGTTGACTAACCACTTCCATGCAAATTGAAAACATGAATAGCCAAACTCATCAATATGACATGCATTATAATCAATTGACTTACTAGTATCTATCCTAAAGTTTGTTACATAATTTCTAGAACCCCTTTTTCTACAAATTCACATATATATGTATATATTATGTCATGATCAAAGATTGAACAATGCTTATTTCAATACAATTTTGTTTACTACATGTTTTCTAGGTAAAATTAATATGAAATATATCTTCATTGAATAACTATATCTAATGAAAATCATATGAAAATTATTCAATAAATAGATTCTACAAAGTTGAAATCAAAGATTTAAAAATTATTCCATTATAATATTATAATATGCTTTGCACAATTTGTAATAAAAAAGAAAATATTAACAAGCCTAAACCTACAATTAAAATAATGGATGTTTGAAAGATGGATAAATGGACAATTATTAATATAAGTGGTATAGATAAAACCAACCTATGGACAATATGACAACCATAACAAGGAAAAATGACCCAAAACTCTTGATTTGGCCATCTATTTTGATTCAAAATTTTGGTTGTAGTTTTTCAATAAAATTGGAGTATGAAATCATTGAGAAAAGTTTCTTGAAAATTATTCTTATATCTCTTTTTGTATGAGAGGTGATTCTCTATTTATATGTATTGAAATGGTACAACCTTTTAATAATATCAAAACTATCTAATAATTAATTACAGTTGCATATGGCTTAATATGGTGAAAAATCTCAATCATAACGAGATTTCATGGGTATAGGAAGATTTCCAATAAATAAAGAATACCAACAAAAGGAAATAGAAAACTAACTAAAAAAATTCAATCCTAATAAATATTAATTACAATCAGCTTTGTAAAGTCAATGTATCTCATAAAAATAAAAAATAAAAAAAAATAAAAAAATACAAAAGAGAATTAATTTCAATATTGAAAAAGGAAATTGTGGACCCCTTTTGGCTGGCCACCCTAGGGAGTAAAACATCTTTATTTTTTGGAGAAGTAGGGGACGACTTCCATGCTCAGCTGCTTGAGAAGCGTAGCCTTGGACGCGACCACCTCGCCATGGTAGTGGTTGGAGTTTTAGAGAAAATGATGATCTGAGCAGGCAGGGGTGTTGGTAGCAACTGGTGAGAGAAGAAAAACTAGATGGAAAAGACATGAAGAAAAAAAGGAGGGTGGGTTGGCTGATTTAGGGGGACTGAGATGTGAGAAAGTAGGAAGGCAGGTGAGGTTGGACTTAGAAGAGGATTTAGGGGAATGGAGACGTAGTGGATTTTTATTTTATTTTAGAATAGGGAAGATGGAGAGCTAAAGGAGAGGAAGCAAGAAAGAGCTTCACTGGAGGAGCTCAAGTATGGTCATTATGGGTACCTTAGCTTTGGGATTTCTTTATTTTCCTTCCTTTCTATTGTTGATCTCGAACATCATTTGTTGTAGATTGGATCTTGTTGAATCTAAGCTTGCTTCACACTTGCTCTATTTTGTTTTTTTTTTTAATTTCTTTGATTTCTCTTATAAATGAATGAGATATTGGATTGTTTTCTCGGAATTTGATATTGGTTTAATCGCATAAGTGCTCACTGTTCATCCCACCCTCTTGTATCCCTTCCACATAGCATGAAAATGAGTTTAGCATAATTTTAGAGGATGCTCTGTTTCTTAAAATTCCTCCAAAGCTTCCATCAAAATCCCAAATTCATGCCTACCCATGAACCCCACGTGCATGTGATCTACATGCATGGGCGCGGCCAATCTCTTCCCGGTTGAATGATAAATCTCTTCATACCCACCATGTCCCCGACTTTCACGCTTGCCTAGCTCACCACCTCTAATCTTTCATACCCACATTTCTGTCCTTCTCACTCCTCAAACCCTCTACCCTCGACTCATTCCCAAGACCGGCCACCTCCTCCACATCGTTGTCACCCATTCCATGCTAGTCACCCTCATCCATTTCAACCGTAACAGATCTATTCTAGGTCCGAAGATATCTTGACTTATATGATAACCAGGTCCATCACCACCTCCAACCCATCTTCCATTATCGAGCCACCTGAGGTTGTTAGGGTTGTTGCTACAATGCATCGAATGCATCGCCATGGACAATCTGAATGACGCGAGTGATCTTTTACCAAAGATTCCAGCAATGTCGCTGTTGTTCGGGACGTCACCGGAGCGAGTTGCAGCGTACTTCGCGGACGTGCTTCAGGTGCATATAACCAACTCGTGCTTTGGTACCTACTTGCCTCTTGCCACCTCTAGTTGGCTTTCACAGCGCCCCCACGTTCTCGGATAGTAGGACGAATTGGTCCGTTTTTAAAGAGAAGAAGAAATGGCCGACTGCGACGACGACTTCAAGTTTGTCGGTAAGGAAGGTGCGACCGGGTGGAGGCGAAACCCATAGCCGAGATGACCAAGAGAACAAGCCTCATTCCTATCGACAACCTCTCCAACATCGGGATCCATGCCGACACCAGCACCTATTGGTGTAACCAGGCCAAGTTCGGAAACGAGGAAGAATAAATAGAAGTCATGACCATGGGCGTCTTCGCCGCTCAGCAAAAATGGGAATTCCTCGTGATTCCATGCACGAGAGGCACGCCACTGGTGATGAGAGGAAGCAGAAGGTAAGGAGTTAGAGATATGAAAGAGCAAGGGAATGACCTGCAAAATGCATTTGGTGAGTTTGGAGGGGTTAAGGATTTGCATTTAAATTTTTTAGTGTTGTATTGGGCTTGTAAAAGGGAATGCATTGTTTGAATATGTGAATCTTGAGGGAGCATGGGCTGTGATGAATGAGACTGAATTTCTCACGCAAACAATCAGTGTTGACTGGGCCTTCAGCAATGGACCATTCCAAAAGAGAGGATACTAATGTGGACGAGTTGTGAATCCTATATTAAGAGTGCCCTTTTCGTTTTGATATGCTGCCTCGGGCCCACACTTTGCATGGCCACCTTTGGGCTTGCAATGCCAATCACTGCACCTTATTTATTTATATATTCTATTTATCATTCCTTCATATTTTGATATCCAAATTCAATTTCCAAAATTCTAATTTTTACATTTATTCATTTAATCTTTATTATTTTCGTTAATATTATTATTATTTTATTTACTTATTTATTTTTAAAATTCCATCTTTAAACAATTTTTCAAAATTCTGATTTCCAAATTTAATTCCTAGTTTCTAAAATTCCAATTTTCACATTTATTTATTTAATCATTACATTTTCGTTATTATTATTATTATTTTTATTTATTTATTTCTTTCTTTTCAAAATTCCTTCTTTATATGATTTTCAAAATTCCAATTTCTGAATTTAATTTTCAATTTCTAAAATCTCAATTTTCACATTTGTTTATTATTATTATTATATTATTATTATTATTATTTTATTTATTTATTTTTAAAATTTCATCTTCAAATAATTTCCAAGATTCCAATTTTCATAATTTAATTTTCAAAACTCCAATTTCTTTAAAATTTATTTTCCAAAACTCCAATTCATAATTTAATTTTTAAAA
Source organism: Vitis vinifera (assembly GCF_030704535.1). Taxonomy (NCBI): domain Eukaryota; kingdom Viridiplantae; phylum Streptophyta; class Magnoliopsida; order Vitales; family Vitaceae; genus Vitis; species Vitis vinifera. The sequence continues at coordinate 19,823,721 of NC_081822.1, read as the reverse complement.
CTCCAATTCTTAAATGATTTTCAAAATTCCAAATTCTTTCAAATTTAATTCCCAAAATTCCAATTCTTGAATTTAATTTTCAAAACGCCAATTTTCAAATAATTTTCGAGCTTTCAATTTTTGAATAAATTTCAAAACTTTAGTTTTCTTTCAAATAATTTTAATTTCACTCCAGTTTTCAAATATTTCTTTAATTCTACCACTTTTCATCTTTTCTTAAGGTTCAAGGTCACCAAAAATCCCGTTTTTAATAAACTTATTGCCTTTTTCTTTCAACCAAGCACCTTCATACATTTTTCTTTGATTTCAAAATAATTTTTTTGTTTCTCTTGATTTTAAATAAGCAAGAAAGAATTTTTCATAATTCCAAAATGATGGAATTTGTGAGACTAATTCATGCAAGATAAATTGGGCTTTGGTGGGGGCCCCACATATGAGAGTTTTCTCTTCTGATTGTCAATTGTTATACTTAATGAATATTGTTGGATCTTTGTCTTACTCTTTGATATGCATGTGATAATTTTATACTCAAGCTAACCTTGTTTCTATGATAGCGCACTATTACTTGCTGTTAAGGTATGTTCTCACTCCTACTTCATTTATTCATTCATTTGTTAGTTTTGTTATGTTTATCTTATTGGTTAATGTTAGTTTTTTATGTTTATCTTTAGTGGTTAGTTACCATTACGTTTAGGAGTTATCTATTATTTTGGGTTCTGTTATTTGTTGAGGGTTATCTTCTCAGCACTTTTAGGAGTTATCTAGATATGGGCTATTTTCTATAAGGCTATATATTAGCCAAGTTTGTTATTCAATTTAGAAAACTTGATTTTCTTCAGCTTCATCTATACTCCTATTCAATTTCCAACATTTGGTATCAGAGCCCCATCATAGGGGCCTGATTATTTAGAAGCAGCAGTCTTCTACGTGTGTTCTATTTGAACAATGACGACAGAGAGTTCATTTGTCCAGCCAACTATTCCGAAATTTGATGGCTACTATGATCACTGGGCAATGCTCATGGAAAACTTCTTGCGTTCCAAGGAGTATTGGGGACTTGTGGTGAATGGAGTTCCTGCAGTGGCTGAAGATGCTGTTCTCACAGATGCACAGAGGAAGCACATTGAAGATCAGCAGTTAAAGGATTTGAAGGCAAAGAACTATCTATTTCAGGCATTAGATCGTTCTATTCTATAGACAATTCTAAACAAAAAGACTACA